>NC_086331.1:15939116-16243587 GCF_032445375.1 Bacillus rossius redtenbacheri | reverse complement strand
TTTTTTGTTCATGGTAAATAAATATGGCGGTGTTGATAAAAGGATACTAATAGTCAATTAGGTTAGCTTAGCTACATTATAAATACTTTAAAACATTGTGGACGGTTGATTTGGTTAGGATAGCTACATAAAAGATACGGGAGAAAAGCATGAACTTCGGGGAACTTGGGGTTTCGGCTCTCCCGTGTGTGAAAAGAAGGCTTCCCGCGGCGCGATGTGGCGGGCGCTCACCGACGCGCTGCACGTAGACGGCGGAGCGCGCGGGCGCCGACAGGAAGCGCTCGCGCACCAGCGCGCGGCAGAGCCACTCGCCGTCGTGCGCGCGCCGCAGCAGGTTGACGCGCAGCGAGCAGTCGCAGCCGTCACCGCGCGGCGGGAAGCGCGCCACGTCACGCGCCGCCGGGGCCAGCGAGCCGTCGGCGCGTCGCGCGCGCAGCGAACCACGCGCACGCGCGCACCGGCGCGCTCGTGACGCAGCGCAGCATGGCGGCCTGCCCCGCGCGCGCGCGCGCCTCGCGCGTCACGTCCACGAAGTCGACAGCCGTCTCGCCTGCAAGCCGACACCCGCCTCGCATCCCTAGCATTGGGCACCAAGGAAAACACGAGTCTCCAGTTTATAACATTTCTTTGGATCGTTCACCTCGAATCCCAAAGCATTAAATGCTACAGATTAAATTTAACGGCGTAGTGGAAAAAGGATAACATTCCACAAAATGGCGAAATGAACCTGAGGTAGCCATTTTGTAGTATTTCTTATACTCTATCCATTATAGTGTAAGAGGATAATATTGAAGTGGTAGGCCATTGTTGAAAATAAGAAGCTGAATATTTCATTGAGATGAAGGATAAAATTCAGAAAAAGGATAACATTCCGGCACTTTCATTATTCGTATTTCTTACTACTTACTTGACTATGGACTTGGAAATTGTGTACTTGCTGTATACTACTACACCTACAGTTGCTCAATTGAAGTTTTTGATCCAAACTGTAGTTTTCGTACAAAATCAGTTTTTCCTATTTTTCTCCAAACATGTATACATGGAATATTAACCTTTTCCACTCAGCTGTTCAATTGTATTCGAGGATTCCACCAATCTACCTCACTTCAAAAATATTCTCATTAATAGATGATATTGAAACTAGTAATTAGAAAAATGTACTCCCCACTGGTGGAACCTAGCAGAAGGAAGGGATTTGATTGAATAGGTAACAATTGAATAGGTGCAGTGATTTTTAGAGAAATGATCAGAATGCATACTAGACAGCAATGCGGCATGTATGCATTTGCAGTTTTCTCCTTGTGATCTCGTGGCTGCCTGCAAGAGAAGCATTTGCCATATTTGGCCAGCCCATTCTGAACTTGTTTCCCTTCCACAATGAATGGCTGCGATTCGCGTTCTGGAAGACATATTAATAGTCCACGCAAAAAAAAGTTGATGCTACTGTGTTTAAAACACACAGCTTGTCTCCAAATGATAATTTTTTAAAAAAACGCGCTGGCCCTATTTATGAATGAATGAATTTATGCTTAACTTATTGCCAACACTGAGGTCATTAGAGACAGTAAGGGTTGAAATTATATGGATGTCCACTGGAAATAACCTAAATCGGTTTGGTTGAAGGCGAGTGAATATAAATAATGGTTTACTTTTTAAGTTAGTTACATTAAATGATTTTATGTAATAATTGAGCCACCTTGGAAATTAATACACTTTATTCATTGCTGCAGGATAGGTTGTTTGGAAACTGTGTGGCACATTTTGAGAGGTGATTCTTTATGGAAATTGAGGCTGACTTTCAGGCTGTACCTATAAATTTTCATTTTGCTAAATTAAGGAGTATTTTGCCTTATTAACCAACCTTGAACAATATATCCCACTCTTCATCAAAATGATAGAGAGCAATCTGTCATTGCATAGCTTATTTGTGTCTTCCATTAAAATAAATATCTGAAAGCTGTTTCAACGTCTGTATTTTGTCAACTGCTTAGAATGCATTGGTTCTACCTGCAAGGCATGGAAAATGTTTCAACTGCAATCATACAATGGCTGGAGAGTCGAAAATACTTCCGAACTAGTTGTATATTAACAAGTCCACACACACATTGTGTGCACATACATGCCCATGTGATATAGTGAAGGAATTTATCGGTCATGTCCTGCATTAAGGTATTACCACATGAGCACTGATGAACCACGTGTATAGTGTTTTCCGGTAATCTGTACAGTGAACTGAATTCTGACATTTATTTCTGTCTACAACTCCAAATAATTTGTTTTAACTATGGCTTATGTTAAACATATTTCTGCTAAAAAAAATCAGGACAAGTAATTTAATTTTATTAGCGGTAATTCACAATAACTCGTCAATTAATTTATCCGGAGTAATTTGTGGGTGTTTACTGTTGTTACCAAACGACGTGAGGGCTGGCCTTCCTAGTCCTCGTTCTCCCCCCCCCCCTCCTCCACCACTTCGCCGCTCTATCCCCAAGTCAGGCTTTCAGCTTCTCCCCTCCTTCCAGAAGTTCAACAGCTGTACAACTTACTATGCGTCCTGAAAGCATTTGACTATCGGTTCAAAGTGCACTTCGTGTGTTCTTGGTTTGTAAAACCCGATAAAAAAAAATGCGTTCTGTTGCAAATAATCCTTCTGTCGACACGAAGTCAAGCTATAACTTATTTGTCATTCCAATATTTAATTTTTCGAATAAATACATTAACACAACGAAGCTCTGCATGAAAAATTGTAGTGATACATTTAGTTTAATAAGTTCAAACGGTAATGTAATGGTATGACCATTCGTTTTCCAGTTTGGCGATCCGGGTAAAATCCACTGTTTCATACCTCATATCATCTTCTTAAGCTCTCAAGCCACGCTTTTTAGCTTTGATCAAAACCTCTCCACTCCGTTAAGCTGAGTAAATGTAGAATATATAACAGATATGTACTTACAGCTGTCATAAATCATCTTAAAACTAGACTATAACATCCATCACAAACTGGAAACATATATATGTATATGTATATATATATGTGTGTGTGTGTGTGTGTGTGTGTGTGTGTGCGTGCAGAGCCGCAACTAGAGTCTCTCGCACCCGGGGCATGAATGGAATCATGCGCCCCCCCCCCCTCTTTTTTTGCACATCCCACACCAATAAAGCGAGGGGCCTGGGGGCCTTCCCACGGATAAATGGTGCTATTTAAGCATTTACCATACCTACATGTAACAGTTTCTAGGGCTATTGTAACTTCCATGCATGAACCCACTATGTCCATAAAGTAGTCCGTATAATCACTAGACTTGTTCATTAAATATGTTGAGACGTTATATTGTAAATCAGATTAGACATTCCTGGCATGCAAGTTAAAGAACTTTTTACCAGTTACCAGTTGTAGTAGGAATTACAATGCAAGCGATTTCGGCGCCCCCACAGCTTTGCGCCCGGGGCGTATGCCCCGCTTGCCCCCCCCCCCTCCCCCCCCCCCCCTAGTTGCGGCCCTGTGTGTGTGCGTGCGTGCGTGATTATTCGTCACAAGCTTCAACAACACTCATTATTTCTCTTTCCTTGCTATGAATAACTTTCTTAAATCTCTTCGGCCGCGCGTTACTTGCCATTGTTCACAGTCCCGTCACTACTGCAGCGCAGACAAAGGTCAATGTGTTTTAAATGGCTCCTAGCGCAGCTTGTAGGCGGAGCCAACTTTCTCTTCTACCCCGACCGCCCCTCGCAAAAGGGTTTCCTCACCCCCGCGCTGGTAGCCATCATGAGTTCTGGCGACTACAGTAGTTACTATGAAACACCGCCAGTTATTGCTTAAATGAACATGTTCAGGATTTTTGCTCATGAGTTTTTTTTTTTTTTCAGAATCCTTCCCATACCACTTCTTGGATAGCAAACAAAAATGGTTTGTTCAAGCATAAATCAAGCTTGATTCAAGCTAACTAGTATCCATGCATCAAGCTTACCAAGCCAAGCGCATAGCATCTAGGTGCAGAGAACAAGCCAAATTCTAGCCTTCAGCAAGCTTGCAGAAAGCTAAGATTGAATCAAGTTTGAAGTGTCCAGCATGCACGATAAGCCTATTTCAAGTTCGTGACAAGCTGGCCGCAAGCTTACATGCTATGTCGGCACACGCCTTCAAAAGCATTTTAATGAGGTTAGTGACCTTTACGCCGAAGCCACACAGAAAGCTATGCTATGTTTGCTATGTTCGCGATGTCAGAGAGACGCATGCCGTGGGATTCGAGTGATGATTCCGACGATGATAATGTTATGCTGGCTCTCTCAGTATGTAGACGTAAAAGAAGTGGGTTCACAGAATTTAATACAAGAACAGAATTATTTCATCATTTGACTAAGCAGTTGATTGTAAGGACTAAACGAATTTTTTATGGATTATTTCAGAATTGGTTCAACTCAGTTTGACAGCATTCCCGTGGAATCAGATACCCAGGCATTGTCCTGCATACCTGCCTTCTATATCCTCCCATCGATTTATTCCATAAGCACGGATATCTCCCTAGTCATCCGTCGGCTTGACTTCTTAAAGCGCAATACTGAGAGAAACTGAACTCCATAACAAGCAAAATTGCGCGCGATAAATAGGGACCGGAAAAATTCGCGGGTTCAATGAACTCCGTAGTTCTACATACACTCGGTCAAATGTCACCCACTCATTGGCTGCTGTCTTGTGAGACGTCCCATCGTAGCAGCCTGTGATTCGATAAAGCTTCGGTCATGTGTTCCTCATTGGCCCAGAGTCGTCCAGGTTGAGTTGTGAGCCAATAGCAGAGGCGGCACTGAGGTATAAACTATTTGTATTTTTTAGCCTATCGCGAAATGAATTCGCGAATTTTTCCGGTCTCTAGCGATGAGAGATGTTTTTGTTCATCTACGCGAGCGCGAAGTCAGCGACTTGTAGGGGGGGGGGGGGGGAAGGCCGAAGTCGCCGACGCAGCGGACGCAGCGCAGTGACGCGCGCGCACGTACCCCGCGCGTCGGCGACGTGCAGGCGCGCCGCGCGCGACACCAGCACGGACGCGTTGGGCGCGCCCGCCACCTCGCACGCCCACGCGCCGGCCTGCTGCGCCACCAGCCGGCTGAAGCGCACGCTGCAGTTGCGGCGCTGCGGGTCGGGCGGCGGGAACTGCTTGACGCGCAGCGCCGGCTGCTGCTGCTGCTCGGGCGGGCTGAACAGCCAGCGGCACTCGTCGACGGGCGTGGTCGTCACGCAGCGCAGCACCACGTCGTCGCCGAGCTGCGCCTCCGTGTCCTGCGGCTCCTCCATGAAGCCGATGCTCTCTGGCGGCACGGTGCACACGCGTCACTGAGTTCACAAGCTTCTCATGACATCTGTTTCGTGATTCTTACTCCACCTAAATAATGATAAAACTTATATGCTGCATTTTTTTTTTATAAAATAATTTATAGTTAATGGGTCTACGACAGATAAACTCAGAACAATAAAAAAATTAAAAAAGCATTTGTGGTTTTAAGGTGATTCAATAAGAGATTCCTACTCCAGCGGACGTTACATTTGAGTGTCCAACTACGTACCTGGAGGATACAGGGTAACCTCGATGCCAGGAGACATGAAGACAGCTTCGTGCCCACTCCAGCGGACGTTACATTTGTGAGTGTCCAGCGACATACCTGGAGAATACAAGATGACCTCGATGCCAGGAGACATGAAGACAGCTTCGTGCCCACTCCAGCGGACGTATCATTTGAGAGTGTCCAGCGACATACCTGGAGAATACAAGGTGACCTCGATGCCAGGAGACATGAAGACAGCTTCGTGCCCACTCCAGCGGACATTACACTTGAGGGTGTCCAGTGACGTACCTGGAGGATACAGGGTGACCTCGATGCGAGGAGACTTGAAGAAAGCTTCGTGGTTACTCCAGCGGACGCCACACATCCAGTGGCCTTGCTGCTCCTCCAGGATGTAGTCCAAGTGCAAACTGCAGTCCGCGGAGTTGTTGTCTGGCGGGTGGAACTGTTTGATGATTTTTGCGGTTTTCGACTCGTTTAAACTGAGCAGCGTCCACCGGCACTCCCATACAGGCCAGTTGACCTTGCAGCCAAGAGATATCGGAGAGCCTATAGGTTTGCTGGCTTTCCCCGTCAACAACACGAATTCAACATCTGGGGTAAGAAAATAACACAAAACGTGAGACAATTTTATAATTCCTCTTGTGTATGTGTTTACCTTCAGTGTTAAGCAAAACTATACTTACCCATTACCTAAAAAAAGACCCAGTTATGCAATCAGGAGCTAAAAGCCATTTCTTATATTTAAAATCTTGGTTTCAAAAAAGAAATTTTTGTCAATTTTTTGAAATTAAATGAAAATTAAAAATAATTTGCAAAATTATGTGTTTGTTATGTTCTTAGCAAGACTTTTTAAAATGGCTGCAGTAGCAGGAATAAAGTTTTTTTTTATTGATTCCTAATTGCATAACTGCATCCAAAAGTACTTATAACTAAATGGAAAATTATGTTAGGTACTTGAAAAAAGTATCATGTAACAACTTCACTAAATGTTTTAAAGAGCTAACTGGAGTCCAGCATGACCTTGTACTTGCAGCGGCCAGGTCCCGCTACTTTCAAACAGCGCGCCGTGGCGTCAACGGCCTCTCCCACCCTCCTTTTCCCTTCCCCGCTGTTGCGATGTGCCTTGCTTCCAGCCTCCCCTCCCGGGGTTGGCGCATGCGCGGTGGTGCGCGCAGAGCCTTTATAACAGGTTGCTCAGCTCTTTGAAGGCCTTATTAAGTTTTGTTGTTCATTTAGGGCACTTCGTTGATGGGCCGAGGGCGCGATCTCCGGGGGAAAATAATGTAAGTTCAAGTTATTTCTGGGAGTTAGGCGGTGGCCCTGCTCATAATGTAGTTGGCGAACTTTAAATTTATTTGTTCTTTTCTAAATTCTCTTTCGGCCGCCACCTCAAAAATTACGTCTGGATTTAATGTTTAGTGCGTGGGATGTAAACGTTTCTTTTTGGAAATTCATTATTTTGGCTATTGTGCCCCGCGAGGTCGACTCGTTTGCAATTGTTCTAGTCTTAGTATTATTCTCTTTTGGAATTAATAAGCCATTGTACTCTTATTATTTATTTGTAACCGTTCCTTCGTTATCTATTAAGTATGGTATCAATATTCACGTTTACCGTTTATTTGTCAGCATAGTTATGGGCCTAGTCCCATTCAATTGAGCGTGATAGGGCTTGATTTCCTGTCGTACTGCTTGTACTTCAATGTATATTTATGGTGATTACTACATTAACTTCACAGTTAGTTTAAATGTTTTATTATTTCAGTGTTGCTGTATTTAAATGTACTCCTCTGTTCTTGTACGCAAACGCACGGTAATAATTATGTGAAGCATCTTTGTTAATCCGTAATGTGTAGGAAAGTGCAATGTGAACTTGTTATTAGGGATTTCTGCGCCCCTATTCTGTTGTCCCGCGCGCATACACACGCGTGCAAGTTTTGTAATTCTTATTGAAGCTTATAAAGAGTTGTTTTTCTCTAGGGCTGTTTGCACGTCTATAAGTATTTGTTGTTGAGAAATGCATTAAATAAATTTATCCTGATATAATTTATTTTTTTGAATCTCAGGTTTCTTGTGTGTTCACCTTTAAATGCACCTAAAATACACGATCCGTGCTGAATGTTTAAATTCAGCCCCTCCCCGTTACCCCTTGATATCTTGTCCTGGCAGTTGAAGGCCATGTCCAGGATCCACTTAGTTAGGGCTTTGTAAAGGCTTTCATACTGACAAGGATAACTTCAAGTTCAAAGTAAGCGCTTTACTAAGTGCATCGAATTAACTCTTGTATATTTTAAGTGACAATAGGATTTCAAATGTGAATTATTTGCTTCAAAGCACAGAAAGGGTCTGTGATTTCATAGTTAATGCTTACTTTTTCCTGTATGATACGAAATCCTTTAACAAAAGAGTTTATGTATCAATTTATTCTAAATAAGTTTATATAACCCTTGTGGAATTTTTTTTTCTTTCCTGAGGGGACGGGAATGGAATATCTGAATAATTTTTGTTTTTATTTTCGCAAATAAAAAAATCCTTTAGCTAGTAAAGGATTTATAATGATGCAACACATTCAAGAAACTAATAATCTACTTAGTAAATAACTGATATTTTGCTCATTTATAGCTGTATAACTCAAGTTCTGAACTTACCCTTTGGGTACGGGAATATATTAACCAGTATGGTGGTCATGGTTTGGAAACTGCTTCGTTTAGAAGTTTTGACTTCGCAGGACCACAGGCCACGCTCGCTGAAAGTAACCTTTTGAATTTGTAAACTGCAGTCATTGGTTTCTCTGTCTGCATTGAACTGCTTCTTGAAAGCAAAAAGATTTTCGTACTGATATTTGTGTGACCACCGACACTCGACGACTGGGTACGGTGCTTTGCACGTCAGATTTAAATCATCGCCAAATTTGAGTCCGTTTTCTTCAAACGAGATTGGGAGGCTTGCCATTTCTTTATCTGAAAACAGTCATAATATTCGCATACACATTAACACAACATTACAAAAAGTTATTCAAATATGTACTTAACAAACGTGTGAAATATTTTAATTCATTTAACAGGTGTACAACCTCATGATAATGTATAAACAATCAAATTATCTTTATGAAACAGAATAGTTATGAAGAAGTTAAAACAAATATGCTTTTTTTCAAATATGACAGCAAAAAAAATTGAGTTAGTAAACAAGATATTGAGTAAATAATTAGAGCAAATAAAATTTAATTCTATGAAAAGTCAAAATAATTATTTATGGCTCAAATCCCAATTTTCTCGAATTTTAATTACAAAGATTACTCTGAATATACCCCTCGAATCTGGATCTAGGTCTCAAGGATCTAAAATTTAAAAAAATGTAAAAGAAATGAAAAATATAAACTATGCTACTGAAACATTTAACCCTTCAAATGTTTTACTCACAATAAGTTTCCAGAATCAAAACATATTGTAATTTTATTTATATGACATGTTGAAAACACAACATATATGTACACGATATATATGAAAGAAAAAAATTGACCCCAGAGGTTATCAGTGTTGATTTCTTTTTTTACTTTAATTCCTTTAGAAAAATTTTCTTCGAATATTTTTCCTCGCATATTGAATCCTTAGAATACTAAGGATTTGATATTATTAGAGGATATGTTTGGCTCATGCCTAAAATTAATCCTTCTGATCTAAAGAATATGTGTGTAATGAGAACGGTATTGGTAGGGATTAAAATCACACTGCTGTTCACAGAAACGCCAGTGCGATGCGATCCAAAAGATCATAGTGGGTTGCAAAACAATAGAGGTGTAACGAAAAAAAAAGCGTACCCGTATGTATTCGTTACTAGGGTAGAGAGGGGCAATTCCGATCACTTCAAATTGTGTTGTGAAAATAAATTGTTGAAAATAATAATAGGTTAATGAAAATACATGACCATAAACTTCAATATGTATACTTAATATACCTTGAATGAAAAAGGTAATTAATGGCACATATAAATTTACAAAAAAATTATTCTTTAAAAGGTGATATCACAGGATTCACAAAACAAGTGGGGTAATTGCGATCACACACGGGGTAAATCCGATCATAGTGGGGCAATCATGATCACACACATTTAACGCATCTGAATTGTTTCTTTCCTCTGGCACCCACACAGATTTCATGATACTAGCTTCTACATTTCTGGCACTTGATCAAGTCCCCTCTGTTGGCAGACTGGCTCCATCTTCTGTTGCAAAATCCACATGGTGCGTCACTCGAATCTTTCATGATGAGGATTTCTTCTCCACTAGAGTCCATTTCATTTTCTGCAAACAGTCTTCGTCTCTTCACTATGAAATCTATCTGTTTCTTTTTTAATGTGGCAATTTTAACTTTTTCTGCTGTTGCCTTGATGTTTCCATCCGATGTCAGATGTCGAGATTTCTGCTTTCTGGTTTGTTTCGGTGCATTCCTATTTGTAGATGATTTGTTTGGGGTTGGAATGATGTCATTAAATCCAATTAGTTTCTGTTCACTGGGAGACTTGGACGTAGAAGCTGATATGGACATGGTGGATGAAGCTTGGGAACTGGAGCAAACTGTGTGTTTGGACGGGGAATGTTGGCTGTGTGACTTATTTTGAACATGATCAAGAGAAACATCAGATGAAGGACCTGAAGTTTGCATGGTGGATGATTTTGTTGATGTAGAAGGAGATTCAGCTCGGAAAGCTACAGATGGTAGAAATTTATCCATCGAGATAGCCTTAGGGTTAAATGGGTAGAGACCAGTACACTGAAACCCTTTAGTAGCATTCCCATGGGATGCAGCTTTGTTCCACGCAGCTGTGAAAATCTTTCCAAAGTCAGACTTGGTGATCGATTGTATTGGGTTGTTGTGAAAGAATGTGGTTGCTTCTTGATGGTAGAAAGTTTTTAATGGTTTGAATAGTGTGCGATCTAGAGGCTGAAGGACATGAGTGGTATGAGGTGGTAAACAGAGAAGTTCAATTTCTCTGCAGTAGTTCAGGCATTTAAGCGAACAATGTGATGCGTGTCCATCCAAAATAAGAAGGCATTTCCCTGGGAGTCTGTGCTTTTGAAAATGTTGCAACCATCTGAGGAATAGGTCCTCATTTATATATCCAGATTCAGACATTGCTGCTACAGATCCAGATGGCAAATTAGCACAGTATGACTCTCGATACCGCACACCCTTGAAAATCACGAATGGTGGTATGTACACCCCACTAGCACTGAAACAAGCTACTACTGAAACATTTTCGCCACGTTCTACACTTGTCAATTTAATTACTTCTCTTTGGCCTTTTTCACAAATGATTTTTGATGGCTTATTGTTTAAAGGAAATCCAGACTCATCAACATCATAAATTCTCTCTGGCTTCTCCCTGAGTTCTAATTCATTCGTCAAATCACCTAAGAGGTCATAAAAGTCGTTAAATTCTTTTTCATCCATGGCAGCTGCCCTCATTTTTGACAAACCTTCCGGTTTCCTCAAAGAGAGTTGAGGATGTCTGGCCATGAACTTGCCAAGCCAATCTTTACCAGCCAATTTTTCGGTATTGCTCCATGGAATTTTTAGACCCTTCTTTTCAGCATACATGTATGCTGCATTTCTTACCTGAATTGTGGTCAAACCAAAGCCTCTTTTCGACAGGTTGAGCAGTCTGTCACACAGTTCATCTTCCTCCTCAGCATTTAGTACAGGTGGGTGACCAACTTTATGTTTGCACTCTTTCCCTTTGTCTCCTAATAACTGCTGTATTTTTACTTTTTGGATCCTGTTCTGAAGTGTGGTGAATGGCACCTGATGTTAGTTAGCAGCTGCTCTGATGGTTGTTTCTCCATGGAGGACACTGCTGATAGCATTTGACATAGACTCCTCGGACCGCTGAAGAGTGGTGTTCTTTTTTTTTGTAGTTTCTGACCATCTGAAATTCATAACCATAGTACATATTAGTGTTGATTTACATTTGAGATGTTTTAAATGCATGCAACACTTCAGTAAAATGCATCAAAATGTTTATCTCGGTTATAACTTGGGTAGTGTGGAATTCTGTTATCGTCTCGTATTCCAGAAAGGATTTGGAGATGAAATAAATTATTAATAACAATATTATATTTCAGTATCAAGATGTTTAAGAAAATCCGTAATTAACTAAACTTTGTTGCGAGAAATCTTATGCTGCTATGGTCCCCGAAGACCCATTTCGAAAGTTGTTAGATTTCAGCTCACAGCGGCTGGTACTAAGAACCAGTAAAATTTGTGGATGGCAAACACTCTGACAGTATTTAACCAATGGTCATATTTCAAGGTACAAACTTGACACTTTTTGTTTTATATATGTCAAGTTGGTAATGCCTTTAGTTTATGGCATCGAGATGAAAAAATGTGTGCGAGTTATTTAAAGTGTGGTCAACACGGAGTGCGACCAGCCAACTCTTTCTTGAGTAATATAGGGTGCGACCCGCCAAGCATCGGCAGTGAAACCAATCACCGCAACGGAATGTGCGGTAGTCGAAAAGATAAACATCAGTATCTACAAACTGGCGACAGCTAGGTCTCTAACTGTCCCCTCAGCTATCCTTGAAACATTAAGATAATACTTTTTTCTGTCAGCTACGTGCACCATGACAATAGAGCAGTGTCGAGTAATCGCTTTTAAGATTAGTTGATAAATACGATCCTTTCTGTACTGTATTCTCCAGAGCAATAAATTATTTCCTGTGATCGAAATAGCCCCAATAGCGTGATCGGAATTTCCCCATTTTGTCGACTTTTACCTTTGCCATCCAAACTGTAAGAGGAAACTGGTTTTTATCAGAACTGATACAAGGATATTGTTTTCCAGTAAATATGCTACATGAAGAAACCAAAGTACTAAAAGATATCTCGTTTCTGTAATTGTAGCTTCTTATTTTGGAACGTGAGATTTTATATAGAGTAATAAAAATGCATGGCGTGACTTACCTTGGTGTTGAATCGCTTCCTTACACACAGCAAAGTGTAGAATAACAACGGAAATTTTTTACCACGTGAACACCAACACTCCAAGCTTGTGACTGACGGGATGATATTGTTTCCTTTCGGCTCATGGCTTGCTGTGTTGCCAATTCTCTTATTATGATCGGATTTACCCCGTGATCAGAATAGCCCCGCTCTACCCTATAACAATTAGTACTCGATACTATCGTATCGTTACGTTACTCGTTACTTCTGATACCGCATAACATGCTATGTTATGTTGCAGCAACGAATCCAGTCGTATTGCGTACGCGTACAGTATGACGTCGCGTAAATAATAATAAATAGAATATAAACAATTAACAATATTTGATAATTAACTTTTTTTTTAACCAAGAAACAATTAAATCTCATTAGAGCGGCTTTGTTATATTATATCTTTTATGATAAGAACAAAAAATACGTGAAAATACGCGATAATAAAAAACAAAAACATACATATTTCTAATTTGTAAAAAATTTCTTACGTTGTTTCTGTTTCAATCTCAAACTTTGTCTACAGTAGCGGATCCAGAGGGGGGGCTAAGGGGCTCAAGCCCCCCCCCCCCCCCCCCCAAAAGCATCTGGGTCCACTATTGTTTTAGTGTTTGCCTTGATAAAGCCTAGCCTCAGCTGGGTCAAGCCCCTCCCAAACCAAAATCCTGGATCCCCCACTGTTTGTCTACACACACAATACCTTAAATAAACAGTGAAAAAACTTGGACGACGAATTTCCAAATTATACTTTATTTAAAATAAACAAACATCGTTCTTTGTAACGTAAATTTATCGAATATGCACGCGCATGCGTAAAACATACGAAAAATGCGAGTAGCGAACTGCAGTCGTGTGTAACGTTTCGTTACTCGGTACTAGATGGCGCACCCGTTACTCAGTACCGAATACATACGGTTTGCTACAGCTCTACAAAACAATGTAATAACTACCCGTGTGGCAACAGAACACGAGTTATCATAACACCTCACTTCTGGAGCACCGGTTACAAAGTAGCACACATCAGCTGTCACCAACATCACATTACGTTTCTTATTAAATATCGGCTTTTGCTTGTCCTGATGTCGGTCTTCAGGTGTTTATCTCCGTCAGTATTTCCTTCTACCTGTGTGTTGCACGTTAGGTACTAAAAAGGACAGAGGTTAATTCCTCGTAAAATTAATTGCTGGTTTATCATTTACCAAACTGTAAAGCTCTAATGCTATTTACAATAATAAATACTGTTAGTTCCTACACTAACTTGTATTAATTTACCATTTATTGGCATAAGCAATTAATTAGAGTTGGTATGAATAAAATATTTCACACTTATTATAGCAAGTAGGTATATATTTACTACATCGCGCGTAAAATAAATAAAGCTGTTTTAAAAGAAATAAAATCTTTTACCGTGCAACCATTGTGATTCAAATTCAATATTTTAAAAAAATTTCAATCATGATTGTTAAAATTCTATTAACTGTGGTCACTGACACGGTTTTCCTGGTTAAACGTGCTCACAAGCTTCGGAACACAACTGGCTTGGAGCACACACCGGGATCCTCACTATATGATCTTGGCATCATTCTACCTTTTTATCTCTTGGAGAATACCTTTTCTCAGTTGAATAGAGGAAAAAATGGCAAATGCTGTACTAATTAAACCAAATCAGATAGGAACATTAACGGAAACTTTGGCCGCTATTGAAATGGCAAAATCGATGAGAAATTTTCGTCTGACAGCTTATCATTTATATCATCAAGAGTAATAATACCACCCGATTAAAATTGCGTGTGGTGCCCATCTTGTAGCCAGTGACAGAACTCGCTCTTTGAGTTAATAATGGAGACATAAAACACTAAATGTAAATCTTTGTCTCCATTATGTGTGACAGAAATACCTTTAAACTACTTCTTACGACTGCTTGCATTAAAGTAGTGTTTTTAATTTTTAATTCTGAAATAATATGACAAAAAAAAAGATTTCTTAAACATTGAGCTAAAGTTAGTTGTAGTTTAAAAGCAGCTAAATTGCAGCGTTCATTGAGTACGACTATAGGAATCGATTTTAAGTGATAATTTATTGTGTTCTGAAATGTTGGTGTGCACGAACCTGGGTGCTGGTGTGCACACACCTGGGCTGTCGGTGTGCACACACCTGGGATGCTGGTGTTCAACACCTGGGCTGTTTGTGTGCACACACCTGGGCTGTTGGTGTGCACACACCTGGGCTGTTGGTGTGCACACACCTGGGCTGTTGGTGTGCACACACCTGGGTTGCTGGTGTACACACACCTGGGCTGTTTGTGTGCACACACCTGGGGTGTTGGTGTGCACACACCTGGGCTGTTGGTGTGCACACACCTGGGCTGTTGGTGTGCACACACCTGGGGTGCTGGTGTGCACACACCTGGGCTGTCGGTGTGCACACACCTGGGCTGTCGGTGTGCACACACCTGGGATGCTGGTGTTCAACACCTGGGCTGTTTGTGTGCACACACCTGGGCTGTTGGTGTGCACACACCTGGGCTGTTGGTGTGCACACACCTGGGTTGCTGGTGTACACACACCTGGGCTGTTTGTGTGCACACACCTGGGGTGTTGGTGTGCACACACCTGGGCTGTTGGTGTGCACACACCTGGGCTGTTGGTGTGCACACACCTGGGCTGTTGGTGTGCACACACCTGGGCTGTTGGTGTGCGCACACCTGGGCTGTTGGTGTGCACAAACCTGGGCTGCTGGTGTGCGCACACCTGGGCTGTTGGTGTGCACAAACCTGGGCTGTTGGTGTGCGCACACCTGGGCTGTTGGTGTGCACACACCTGGGCTGTTGGTGTGCGCACACCTGGGCTGTTGGTGTGCGCACACCTGGGCTGTTGGTGTGCGCACACCTGGGCTGTTGGTGTGCGCACACCTGGGCTGTTGGTGTGCACAAACCTGGGCTGCTGGTGTGCGCACACCTGGGCTGTTGGTGTGCACAAACTCGGGCTGTTGGTGTGCACAAACCTGGGCTGTTGGTGTGCGCACACCTGGGCTGTTGGTGTGCACAAACCTAGGCTGCTGGTGTGCGCACACCTGGGCTGTTGGTATGCACAAACCTAGGCTGCTGGTGTGCAGGAACGTAGGCTTGCCGTACGTGAAGTCGCGCGCGTCCTGCTCACGCGCCCCGCAATACCACACGCCGGCGTCTCCCTCCAGCACGTGGTCCAGGAGCAGGCTGCAGTCCGCCGAGGCGTCGCCCGACGGCCGGAACGTCTGCACGACCATGCCGGACAGGCTGGACGCCTGCTCGTTCAAGTCGTGGTCGTCGTCGTCGTATTCGTCCTGCTGCAGCAACGGGTGGAACGGCTGCCACGTCCACTGGCACTCCGCCACCGGCCTGTCCACCTTGCACCACATGAGCAGCGGGTAGCCGAACGGCATGGTCGCTTGCTGGATGAACTGGACAAATTCAAGACCTGCGTGCACACCACAAAGAATATAGTGTCTGCAAAAACCTCAATTTTATTAACACTTTCAGCTATATATATACATATACATGAACGAGATAAAACAAAGCATTTAATAAAGTGTATTGTTAAAGAACACGATGGAGGATTACAACTGCAACAAACATGGCAACGAAAAATTTGCTGAGAGTCTTGCAGCTTTCTGCCCTGTTATCCCCCACTCCCTCTTTCCTTCTTCGCTATTGAACGTCCTCGTTATGCTCTGACTAACCCTAGCGGTCGTAAACAAGTTACACTTCAATAAAAATATAAGGTTGTACATAACACAAATTTGCATAAAGTGTAATGAGAGATTAAATTAACACACTGGATTAAATATAATGCTAGAAACGCGAGAGACAAGACCGCGATGCGCGCCAGGTTCGCAGTGGGCTGACGGCCACACATGGCCACTGACGTCACGCGCCGTCCATTGATGTAAGGCATGCCACGCATACCAGGCCGGATTACAAGGGTTCTCGCTAATCCGCCCCCGCGCATCGTCCCACCATGGGCTATTATCACCTTAAGTGGCCTGGGAAATTCTGGGCTTACACAGGCCACCGCGTGGAGTGGCGTGAATAAGCGTCCCCATTCTTGATGTTTCTGGCGTCGGGTCGGCCCGGGATGACGCGACATGTCACAGCCGCTCTCGTCAGTTCAAGAAGGGCGCCACAGGTATTTAAGCAGCGACGCTGGCCTCCGCGAGAGTTCCAAGCGAGTTCCGAGAGTTTCGGAGAGTTCGGAGAGTTCCGCAAGTGAAGGGAAGTGCAACATTGGCGAAGAGGGTGAGAGACCTCCTTGAGAGTGGAGCGACGCGGAGCGACAGGATCGAGAGAGTGCGACTGAGTGGCGCGAGACTGTGTGTGTGGACAGGCGCGAAGTAAGGGGCGAACCACTGTTGAGCCTAGCTCCAGTGAGGAGCGCAAACTGTGGAACTTGACAGACATTGTGTGACTTGCGAGTGATTGGTGTTCGGTAATTTTTAAGTACAATTATTTATAAGTCATATAAATATTAGTAATTAATAAAACTTAATTGGGCTATTCCTTACGAACTCAGTTATCCATACATAGATCTTAACAATATGTTTAAATCTACTGATAATCATAAAGTAAATATTTTATGAAACTTACATTATTTGAAATGCTTAAAAATTCATTGCCTGTAAATTTCTAACAACATCCGCACAAAGTTCTCGTCTGAGGCAGAGTCGGCATTGACAAGTTTCCCGCAGTCACTCAAGGTTAAAGCTGGATGGTTCCTTGCTGAAGGCTGCGGCCAATTTCTTCGCCAACATCCCTTCTTTGTAGAGTTCTTTGTTTTTGACTCGAGCGACTCATTGCTGACGGAGCGTAAATCCTCCCTCCCACACCAAGATCACTTCTCGACAGATGAAGTTGGGATATCGTGACAGAATTGCATTTCCTCTCTGCAGTGATCATTATTCCTCGTGGCTAGCCTTAATAGCATTTTACAAAATTTTAAAAATAATAACAGAGTGGTTAAATTTGCTATGTTACACATTTATCAATTCTGGATTTTTAATCATCATTAAATATTTTTTATTTTTTGAAGTTATACTTTGGTGTATGTATAAAAATAGTAACCCAACCACTTGTAAATTCTTATGCGTCGTAATGTAACTTTTTTTTAGTTGCAAGATATAAGATGCAGATTATTCGTATGCTCCATTTAAAAACATTTTGTTCGAGACTCTCACATCTGCATGAGATTTCCACAGAATAACCTTGCTTGTCATACATAGGCCTGTATGCAATTTTGTCACCTGAGTTAAAATTCTTTTCAGACCTTAGTTGGGCCATATTACCATAATGTGGTAGCAATTTATTACTGTTTATAATTTTATGCGTCCTTTCATGCATCCTTGTTGCCTTAAAGAGATTTGTGACTCGTTTTTAGTAACGATGTAACGATAGTCTGTTGCTTATGTCAAATGACTAACTTTAACCTGGAAAAATTGGGTGTGGAAAAATTGTAAAAACAAACGACTGTCGAAAGTATTTATTTGTTCAAAAACCAAGTAGTGTTAGCAGCAAAAGAATTGGGATATCCTTTCATGACTATCTTCTCGCTGGATGCAACCTTGAAATAAATTATCATTTAAGGGAGGCTGCATCGGTAAAGGACACGTCCTTACTGATCAGGAAAAACGTACATCCCTGAAGGGGTATTTACACAGTGGTGCTTTTATTTGCAGGTGAATTATGGCCTGGTGTCACACGTCGAGTTGGTGATTTCATTTTCCTGTGAATACAAATTATGGAATTTGTCGAGAAAGACTTCTTGCAATTTATTTTTGGCTAACATTTTCCAAATAGATATTTACCAAATAATCAATAGCCGTAATAATTCATGCATGACTATGTTACCCAATTTACGTGGGATTTAGTAGCTCAAATAGATATTTTTTTTTGTTTAGTAATAACTGGTAAGAAAATCTGTGATAAAGCCACAGATGCAATAAAGCTGTTAAACATTCTTGTGCAAGAAAGCCAGGTAGGACAGGAGAGTCTAATAACCGGCAGGAGCGCCCACGAGTCACTGACCTGGCCGCACGGGTGACACCACGAGGTGCAGCGTCACCCTCGCGGTGAAGTTGAGCTCGCCGGCCCGGCGCACGTGGCACGTCCACGTGCCCGCGTGCACGGCCTCCGCCTTCTGGATGCTGATGGAGCAGGTGTCGTTGCACTCGCCCAAGGCCGCGAACTGGCGCACGACCAGGTCCTCATCGGTGTCGTTGGCGCGGTACGTCCACCGGCACTCCTCCAGGGCGTGTGGCGCCGTGCAGGCCGCGAGGAACACCTGGCCCTCCGAGGCCACCAGCTGCTTGCAGTCGGCGTCCTCTGCAGCACCTGCACCAACTGCAACACTGTGGCACTGCTGCGTGGCGCGGTACGTCCACTGGCACTCCTCCAGGGCGTGTGGCGCCGTGCAGGCCGCGAGGAACACCTGGCCCTCCGAGGCCACCAGCTGCTTGCAGTCGGCGTCCTCTGCAGCACCTGCACCAACTGCAACACTGTGGCACTGCTGCGTGGCGCGTGGTACGTCCACCGGCACTCCTCCAGGGCGTGTGGCGCCGTGCAGGCCGCGAGGAACACCTGGCCCTCCGAGGCCACCAGCTGCTTGCAGTCGGCGTCCTCTGCAGCACCTGCACCAACTGCAACACTGTGGCACTGCTGCGTGGCGCGGTACGTCCACTGGCACTCCTCCAGGGCGTGTGGCGCCGTGCAGGCCGCGAGGAACACCTGGCCCTCCGAGGCCACCAGCTGCTTGCAGTCGGCGTCCTCTGCAGCACCTGCACCAACTGCAACACTGTGGCACTGCTGCGTGGCGCGTGGTACGTCCACCGGCACTCCTCCAGGGCGTGTGGCGCCGTGCAGGCCGCGAGGAACACCTGGCCCTCCGAGGCCACCAGCTGCTTGCAGTCGGCGTCCTCTGCAGCACCTGCACCAACTGCAACACTGTGGCACTGCTGCGTGGCGCGGTACGTCCACCGGCACTCCTCCAGGGCGTGTGGCGCCGTGCAGGCCGTGAGGAACACCTGGCCCTCCGAGGCCACCAGCTGCTTGCAGTCGGCGTCCTCTGCAGCACCTGCACAAACTGCAACACTGTGGCACTGCTGCGTGGCGCGGTACGTCCACTGGCACTCCTCCAGGGCGTGTGGCGCCGTGCAGGCCGCGAGGAACACCTGGCCCTCCGAGGCCACCAGCTGCTTGCAGTCGGCGTCCTCTGCAGCACCTGCACCAACTGCAACACTGTGGCACTGCTGCGTGGCGCGTGGTACGTCCACCGGCACTCCTCCAGGGCGTGTGGCGCCGTGCAGGCCGCGAGGAACACCTGGCCCTCCGAGGCCACCAGCTGCTTGCAGTCGGCGTCCTCTGCAGTACCTGCACCAACTGCAACACTGTGGCACTGCTGCGTGGCGCGGTACGTCCACCGGCACTCCTCCAGGGCGTGTGGCGCCGTGCAGGCCGCGAGGAACACCTGGCCCTCCGAGGCCACCAGCTGCTTGCAGTCGGCGTCCTCTGCAGCACCTGCACCAACTGCAACACTGTGGCACTGCTGCGTGGCGCGGTACGTCCACTGGCACTCCTCCAGGGCGTGTGGCGCCGTGCAGGCCGCGAGGAACACCTGGCCCTCCGAGGCCACCAGCTGCTTGCAGTCGGCGTCCTCTGCAGCACCTGCACCAACTGCAACACTGTGGCACTGCTGCGTGGCGCGTGGTACGTCCACCGGCACTCCTCCAGGGCGTGTGGCGCCGTGCAGGCCGCGAGGAACACCTGGCCCTCCGAGGCCACCAGCTGCTTGCAGTCGGCGTCCTCTGCAGCACCTGCACCAACTGCAACACTGTGGCACTGCTGCGTGGCGCGGTACGTCCACCGGCACTCCTCCAGGGCGTGTGGCGCCGTGCAGGCCGCGAGGAACACCTGGCCCTCCGAGGCCACCAGCTGCTTGCAGTCGGCGTCCTCTGCAGCACCTGCACAAACTGCAACACTGTGGCACTGCTGCGTGGCGCGTGGTACGTCCACCGGCACTCCTCCAGGGCGTGTGGCGCCGTGCAGGCCGCGAGGAACACCTGGCCCTCCGAGGCCACCAGCTGCTTGCAGTCGGCGTCCTCTGCAGCACCTGCACCAACTGCAACACTGTGGCACTGCTGCGTGGCACGTGGTACGTCCACCGGCACTCCTCCAGGGCGTGTGGCACCGTGCAGGCCGCGAGGAACACCTGGCCCTCCGAGGCCACCAGCTGCTTGCAGTCGGCGTCCTCTGCAGCACCTGCACCAACTGCAACACTGTGGCACTGCTGCGTGGCGCGTGGTACGTCCACCGGCACTCCTCCAGGGCGTGTGGCGCCGTGCAGGCCGCGAGGAACACCTGGCCCTCCGAGGCCACCAGCTGCTTGCAGTCGGCGTCCTCTGCAGCACCTGCACCAACTGCAACACTGTGGCGCGTGGTACGTCCACCGGCACTCCTCCAGGGCGTGTGGCGCCGTGCAGGCCGCGAGGAACACCTGGCCCTCCGAGGCCACCAGCTGCTTGCAGTCGGCGACCTCTGCAGCACCTGCACCAACTGCAACACTGTGGCACTGCTGCGTGGCGCGGTACGTCCACCGGCACTCCTCCAGGGCGTGTGGCGCCGTGCAGGCCGCGAGGAACACCTGGCCCTCCGAGGCCACCAGCTGCTTGCAGTCGGCGTCCTCTGCAGCACCTGCACCAACTGCAACACTGTGGCGCGTGGTACGTCCACCGGCACTCCTCCAGGGCGTGTGGCGCCGTGCAGGCCGCGAGGAACACCTGGCCCTCCGAGGCCACCAGCTGCTTGCAGTCGGCGTCCTCTGCAGCACCTGCACCAACTGCAACACTGTGGCGCGTGGTACGTCCACCGGCACTCCTCCAGGGCGTGTGGCGCCGTGCAGGCCGCGAGGAACACCTGGCCCTCCGAGGCCACCAGCTGCTTGCAGTCGGCGTCCTCTGCAGCACCTGCACCAACTGCAACACTGTGGCACTGCTGCGTGGCGCGTGGTACGTCCACCGGCACTCCTCCAGGGCGTGTGGCTCATCTGGATGCAGTGGTGACTTAGCATCGCTTTAGCTGTTTTTTTGTTCTACGCCGATTTGAAATACTAAATGTTTTCTTCATTATCTCTGATATTTTGGTTTGTACATTTGGACACTAGATAGCAAGTGACCTCAATAAAAAGGAATTTCACATTGTGAGGTATTTCATGCCAAACGTTCAACTTCCGTTTGTTCAGATTTTTTTGTACTAATTTTTTAAGTCCACCTTGCTCATGAATGTAAATATACTGACCTTAGACAGAATAGTAAAGTAATTTTTGCAAAATGTTTGAAATAGTCAAAATGCTTAATAACATGTTTTATTACTTCGCGCTATTGACGACTCTAAGACAGCTCATTTCAAGTAAGACCCTTAAGCCCACCCCACACTATGCCCATATTCTACTATAACTTATGTTATACCCATGGGTATAAAATTGTGTATAAATTTTGTATAGCAGAAGAGAAGAACAAATTCGTAACTCCACACACATGATACTTAGGATGTTAACAGAAAACCAGCCAACGTAGTTGCCGACAAAATCAAGCATATCGGGGAATAATAAACATATTGCTGTCCATTTAACCAAATACTGAAGAAATTATGAAATTTGCAGTTGTTTATGTTAATAATTATTTAAACTGGTGAATGATTTTCTTGATATTTTATCTTCTATATTTCATTTGCAAAAAAAAAAAAATACAAATCTGGTTTAGTACTTAATAACAAATACACAGCAGTTTTGAAATTAACGAGATAATATTTTTATTTGTAGGTTAGTTTCAAAATCTAGTAATAAAAAATTTAAAGGATACAAGGAAAATTGGGTTTGCTTTAATTTAGTTTATTATATGTTTATAACATTACATTAATCAGAATGTTCATCCAATTCACAGTATTATTGTGCTAATTACATTGTAAAAGTTAAAAAAAAATTGCTACCGATACACATATTTTATATATGTTACTTGATTACTAACTTATTTTACTAATTACTTATAAAATTGTTTCTAACAATTTTCGTTGCCCAGTGAGACAAAGAAACTCGCATAGTTCGCATACTAAACTCAAACCTAAAGTTAAGGAAAACCATCTCGCATTTTGATTTAATCTAACAATTGTGGGTTTCTATGAAGTGTTAGTTTATTCTTCAATCATTTATGGACAGTTATTTCCTAATAAACGTTAGAGCTTTAATTATAGAATTAATTTTTTTGGTTTAAATTACTTTTGACCATTTTATTTTACTTTATTTTAAGAAAAATAAATCTACCTAGTATTAAATAATAAAACTAATTGTCTGAGCTATGTATTTAATAATATTATAACAAAGATAAACAAAATGTTTTATACATATTTTCGTAAAGCCAAATGTTAAAATCCAGTATTCTGTTTAAAAAAAGTATAGGTATAAAATGTTTTTGCAGTGACGAGGTTTTGAACCACATCAAAAATTTCCCCTCCAATTTCCCCTATAATACCAACAACCGTGGGCTATGCCACTACGCTACCAAAACTTAGGTACTTTTAGGTAGATACTCATAAGACTTACATTGACATGGTAATGCATTTTCATTACGTATTTTAAAACTTTCGATTACTTCTTTCTACGATTATCTTAGTTTACCAAATATATTCCAGTGTAGTTTCACTATCATGAATTTGGGTTCGGCATAGGCCTACCATTACGTTTGTTACGTCCCCAAATGTTTACAAAAGGGACTATATAGGGATTTTATGTTGCTACACGTGGGTCCGCCATCTTGACTTCCACTCGTGGGTATAGCAGACAAATAGGACACGTTGGCTAAAAGGCCGGGTTTATAGAAAACGCAAGAACGCATAAACGCAAGAACGCAGGACGCGACAACCGCAAGAAATTCACAGTCGTTTATAAAAAAACGCAAGGACGCCGGCCATCGCCAACGTCAAAAAATAAAATTTCAGGAATAAGTCATGATTATTTTTAAAATCTTTGTTGTACTTATCTTAGAGGCAGGGAAAATTTTGTATAAGCTAAACAATAAATTCATCAGCTTCCTCCATTGCGCTGTATTCACTAGAAGAATGCCAGCCCAAAACATAAATAAAGAAACACAAGCGTAACGATTACAATCGCAGAGCCTTCTATATGCATTACATGACAGTTTCAGTTTCCACTTACTAAAGCAACCAGTATAGAAGGCCGAAACGCAAGGAGAAAACGCAAGGAGTAGAAAGTTGAACAACTTCTGCGTTGCGTTCTTGCGTGTCTTGCGTTTTTTATAAACGTGCTGGTAGAAGAGTTAAGGTTGGACTTTTACCATAGTTGCGTTTCTTGCGTTTCTGCGTTCTTGCGTTTTCTATAAACCCGGCCTTGACTTCGAGTATGGAAACTTTTATACCCAGAGCCAGACGCCTTGGGAGGTGCTGGGATGTTACCAACACGAGAGCAGGCGCACTAACAGAAAACAAGCATGAAAACTGCTAAGGAAATGGGTATCGTGTGAGGCTGGTTCAAACGACCACTGGTTCCACCTGTATGTTGATTCGGCACTGTTGTTAGAATTCAGCTTTTTAACACCAGCACTAATTACCAGGCTAAGAAGATTAAATGTTAATGAATTAGATTAGAAAGTATTGACAATTTTCATAAGGGAGATTATTTTAAAGATATTTGTGTTCTTTCAAAATGTATTAGTTTTCTTTGGGGGTTGATACATTTGTGATATATATGGACATACACTTATGCAAAGTATTTATGGTAGAAAAACAAGACTGACAGATAAGATCTATACCAAAGAACAAAAAACACAGAACAAGCCAATATAAGCTAATATCATTTACAAACCAGGAAACGTACAGTATTCCTCAGAAGGAATTAAACATGTCAGGAAAACGACCCTTTCAAAACCTGCGGAAAACAACTGAACAAGTAAAAACAAATGGACGAAACAACGAGGACTTACTTACTAACAACAGAACAATTGCACTGCACGACACAACGATGACAGCACGCACGACAGTATAAAAAAAAACTTGATTTGCTTACAAATGACAAAACAATGAAGAAAGCCAAACTGTGATAGTTTCTTGTCATCTGTGCTGTGCGTCCGGACACCCCGAAACTACGAAAAAGCTTAAGTTTACTTGGTAAAGAGATGCTGCGATGGTTTGTGATTAAATTTTCTGGTAGAGGTTGAAAGAACAACCCAACACTTACGGTTGTATCCAACAGAAGGAATTTTTTTGTATTTAAAGAATCCGTGACTTAACTGGGAATATAACCAGGGACTTTTAAGCATTCTGGCCATTAGACAGAGTCCTAAACAAATAGGGGCCAGCCCACCTAACAACCTTTTTTCCCCCTTCCACCTAGCATTCTGATTCACGTTACTTCAAAAAGAAAATTACTCTCACATGCCATTCTGGACGGAGTTTCTTTACAAGTTACGGAAAATTAGTACAGTTTGGTTATAAATATTTACTGATTCATTAAATACAGACTTCATTCCTTGTCTTGCAAAACCTGACAACGTGTGACTCAACAGTGTGCGTCATTTCTTGGTGCTGGACGTTTCGCCTCGAACTAAATCAGGAGTTTGTGTAGAATTTCATTGCCCGCTGTTTGCTCACAGGTTATGTTCTTTTGTTGGTGGAAGTATTTCAGTTGGAGGGGAGGGGGGCGTGTGTTCGGCCAGCTGCACTGGCTCAAGCCTTTGGTCGCCTCTGCCCAGGGCGCCCTGGAGACCACTTCCTCGCCATGTTCTCTTCCACGAGCCTGCGGCGACCTCCGAGCGGCTGTGAACCGGATGCAAGGTCAGCGGCGGAGGAGGGCGCGACGGGAGATAATGCCGTGGGACCGACCCGCGCGCGCTACCCACGACGAGGGGCCTTGTTCCGTGGCACGCCTGGGTTCCCCGGGCTGCGCCCCTCCGGCTGCTCGTCCCCAATCTGGAGCGTCGCCAGCGGTGTTGCCATATAGTACTCAGGTAGTGCAACAGGGACAGTAGGCCTACGTTTATTCTCTGTATGTATTTAAATAACGTGATGTAACATTGTCACACAAATAACTAAATTTTATTTTTAAAAATATTTTTTTTAATAAAAGAGCTTTTATTAAAATTTACTGAAAATATTTTATGACCGTAATATATATAAATTCATGCTTTATGTTTTTTTTTTTACCCCCACGAGCGATCGGAAAATTTCGGAGAATTTCGGAGGTGTCGGATGTGGCTCTGATTCCTGTGAAAGGAAGGCATCTCCAACTGCCGTGTTCACATTTTACAAATTGTACAAATTTTGGACATATTAAGTGCGTAAAAAACTGGGTTTCAACACAGTACTTAATGTCGTTTTTTATTAAAATTTGAATTAAAATGTTTTAGAATTTTTTAAATAAATTTTTACAATTTTTTCGATAGTAATTTCTGAATTTAAAGATGGTGGACATAATTCGAAACGGTGGAATCAGATTTTTATAAAAGATGTATTAAAATTAAATTTAATTATTTTTTATATATTTTAAAAATTTTCCCGATAATAATAACGGATTTTCAAGATGGTGGCCAAAATTATAAATGGCAGAATCTGTGTGTACCAACTAAATTTATTGTCATCAGAACTGGACATGTATGTAAGATTTCAGCTCTCTAGTTTCAAGTGGAGGTGGTTTGATCTAATTAGACAAACAAACGTGTAAATATTTTTTACAAGCATTTTAAATATATTTCCGTATAATCAACGTTTTCCATAATTTATTAAGTTACTTGACGTCTCATTTGTTAGTCACATTTTGAAAAGTAAACATTCGACGCTCTCAGTAGAAAAGTGTCTAACTCCACTTTTTTTCGAAAATCTTTTTTTGTATTTTCTGTTCAGATATGTCATTCTCCATATGCTCTGACTTTTTAAACCGCGTAGTTCAAATTTTTCAGTTCCAAAAGTTGCCGCATGAAAATTGTCTAACTGTGGCGCTCAAATCTTCACAATAAGAAAACCACCTAACTCCGGTAAAATGTGTCAAGCTCTGTTAGTTAAAATTCTCATGATTTATTTATCAAGGTTATGGCTTTGTTATTAATATCATAACTGAAAAATTTGTGATTTACATCTTAATAAAATGTATTTATCATATTTGATTATTTAATTCTTAATGCTATCTTATTATTATATGTCTTGAATTGATAGGTTATGTTTAATGGTTTTTTTTGTAAACAGATGGAATCAACAAAACAACTGAGAGGATTATCTTTTAAAGATGACAACAATGAAGTGCAAGTGGACTCTATTTTAGATAAAAAAAACAATATTAATGATTCATCAACAAGTGAAGTTGTGGAGTATTCAAACACGCATGACAATTCAACCGCTAAAAAAAACTTGTCATATTGATGAGTCTGATGCACCGGGACTTGAAGCGTATTATTTTTTAGAAAGTTCGGATTTTGAAAAAACAACAGTAAATATTCCAAGAAACGATGTAAAAAAACATGCTGTAAATAAAATGAATTGGAAAAGCAATAAAAATAAACTCAACGGGCAACATGGGCGTAACTATTCAAGCAAAAAAATAGATGAAAAAGTTTGGAATTATGACGTCACTAAAAAAACAACAAATTTGAAACCAATCTGTCATTGTGCTCTGAGTAAAAAAATTATCTCAAATGTTTAGAGTTCAACGAAGATCAAAGGACTGATATTTTCGAATGGTTTTGGAAAATGATTTGAATTTAAAAAAAAAAAGTTTTCGTATATGGAACAGTAGAAAGTTGTTGTGTTAAACATGAGCGTGACCAAAAAAGTGATAATTCGCAACGTAATTTAACTTTTAAATACAGTTTACCTTTATTAGGCGAAAAAAATAGTTTGCAAAACTATGTATTGTAATACTCTATGTATTGGACCAACAACTATTCAAATTTGGAAAAAAAATCAGCCGGTGCAACTAAATCAACTTCAAACGTGAATAGTACTGCTCCAAAAGAAAAGACAAAACCAAGTCATCGGCAAGAGAAAAAATATGAAGAGTTAGAATTGTTTTTCGAATCCTTACCAAAAATGGAGTCGCATTATAGTAGAGCTTCGTATCAAAATTATATTTGCAGCCAGAGTGGCAGTCGAAAAAAACTTTGTATGAATTTTATGTACATAATTGGTGTAAAGATCGTAATATTAAAGTTTTGTCTTTAACTATTTTTTATCAACTAATGGACGAAAAAAAATATCGAGTTGTATGCACCGAAAAAAGATCAATGTGACATTTGTGTTCGTTATAGAGTAGGGAATTTTAATGAGAATGACTATCAATTCATATAAAAAATAAAGAAGATGCTAGGAAAGAAAAATATTTGGATAAATTGAATGAAGATTTTGTATTTACAATGGATTTGCAGTCGGTACTTTTATCACCAAAATCTCAAGTGTTGTCATTGTATTATACAACAAAACTTTCAGTTCATAATTTTTGTTTGTTTAGTTTGAAAACTTCCAATGGATGGTGTTACATATGGAATGAAACAGAAGGAGGTTTAAACTCTGACGAGTTTGCTTCAATTATTTTTAAATTTATCTCAACACATGTCGTGCCTTTTCTACCAGAGTCAAATAAAAAAATTATATTTTACTCGCATTGATGTACATAACAAAACCGCAATTGTACTCTAAGTAATGCTCTTTTTAATGCTGCAAAATTATTTCATATTACAATTGAGCAAAAGTACTAAGAAAAAGGGCATACACAAATGGGCGCTGATTCTATGCATGCAGCGATAGAAAGAAAATTAAAGAATAAAATAATCAATGTTCTAGCAGACTATGTTTATGTATGAAAAACTGAAACGAAGAAAGCATACACAGTCCAGTACTTGAATTTCAAAAATTTTAAATCATTAGTAAAATAAAATTGTATTCTTCAATACGCTCAGGAAACAAAACAGGTGATCCAGTTGTTACTAATATAAGATGAATAAAATATACACCTGATGGTGATATTTACTACAAATTAAATTTTTCGAATCAATTGACTATACTACCTCAAAGAAAAAATAAAGTAAAATCCTGTTTGACTTATCAACAACTACCCAGACTTTATCACGCCAGACTCAAAATAAAGAAAAGAAAATATAAAGAATTGACTATCATCAGTTTTATGATAATCTTCCGTATTAAAACTAAAACGGTGAATTTTTTATGTATTATTTAAATTATAAGCAGATTATTTAACATAAAATTGCAATTATAAGACGATGTTAAAGCTAATTTAACCAAATATTACAAATTTAATTTGCCAAATATTATACTAAAGATTTATAATCTCGTTTCGACTGAATGTCGTTTAGTATTAAAGAATTAATATACAATATAATTTTATTATAGTTAACGTTACTGATATTTATAAATTTACCTATTTATTAATATAGATTAATATGTTAAGAAATTTTAATTTTATAAATTTAAAATATTCCAATCGATTTAATTGATTACTTTAATTCCTATATACATTTTAATTTCAGAATGCAAATTGTCTAACTCCTCATCTAATTTTAGAATTTCAGGATGAAAATTGTCTAGCTCCAAAAAAGCTTCTTAGCTGGTACAATTTTAGTGCGTCGACATATTTTTATATATGTACTCAAAAATAAACACATTTTTAACGATATTCATGTTTTTTATTAATTATTTTATAATTTTTCTATTAATGAAACGTTTTTTGAGTCTCCTGAAAAATTTACAAAAATGGAGTTAGAAACTTTTCTACTGAGAGCGTCGCGCTGTCATTGCATTATCAAATGTTACTCGGGATTCGTGCGTGTTTAAAAACCAGCCCTCGGGAAATACCTTGGATGTTACTCTTGCTACGGAATCACACGTCTTAACAAGCTGTATTATCAGACAAGCTGGATTTTCCCACTTGCGTGGTTATTTTCACATGACTTCTCAAGGCCAGACAGGGAACTCCCCGATTTCCGTCTTCTCTTCCTCTTCGTAAGTCAGGCAGGAGTGGCTGATTCCGCTTCGGCATAAGAAGTTACCTACGTACATCTGTGTAAATAGTTTTTGAACACGGATTAGGAAAATTCAGTGCCGATGTATAGGATAACAATAGGTAATTTAGGTAAGTCGTCAAAGACAGAAATTTGTGGCCATGTCTGACAGAAAGAAGAGACCATTTGGAAATATTTCAAGGCCTCTAGAGTTGGTTAGGTTAGTAACTGATGAAAATGTACCGAGGAAAAAGGTATGTGTGTGTCATACACACACACTGAATGTTCGCAAATTGCGGGGCATACTAAATGTAATGGGTGGAAGTTAATGTAAAAATAGGCAAATATTTGTAAAGGAACAAATGTCTGTAAACGTAACTGCGCAAAGTTAAAGGTGCGCACAGTAGTGCGCAAATTTGAATTTGGCGGGCCTCATGGGGACTACTCCATTGGCTGAAAGGACGCGCGATTGCAACACATTGAAGTTCAAACGCTCCCGCCACGCACTAGCTACTAGCAGTTTGGAGTGTCTCACCCTTCCTGGTATGAAACTCCCTGTTTCAGGCGGTCGTTTGTTAAGCCGTGCGAAGGTCTTGCTGTTCGTTTCAAGTCTGTTGTGGAAAAGCCTTTGGTAAATGCGAGCTGCTCCTGCTGCAATTTTTGACGTGACAACGTCTAATAAATCGATGAACGCCGGCTGCACGCACGAAAAAGTGTCCCGTTACGCAAATTGTCCCGTTACGCTCATTGTACGCTTGCGCCGCATCTCTCTCTCTTCCACTCGATTGGAACAACCATCGATTTGACTTTTTCGAGGCACATTAAACTTGAAACACTCCCATTCGTTTCCTACTTTTCCTATCATCGTCCTATCCTTAACAGAATAACACAGATTGGAAGAAGTTAAATAACAAACACGTATAAACGTTACAGTTAAATAATCTCTTCGTTAAAGTAATAAACATATTTGAATTAATGAGTGCAAATAAAAGTAAATTTATCAATTAATTTGTAGATTTCATTTCACTCCTTCTTTGTATCCATACAAAATAGTGATAATTCAATAGAAATGATTCGATTTTATTCATAAAAGTATGCGATCATTTCATCAATATTTTGTTATGACGTTGTCACGTTAAACTATCGTCCGTAAACCGAATTTACAGACAACCAATTTTTTTCCACCTGCCCGTACACCATGCCCACATCTGCCATCACTGAGGATGTAAAGTCTGCCGCGCGATTGCTGTTTGTAAAAAATCTGCAATCAAAGCACCGTACATCGTACTCTCCGACAGTCAACACTGCGCTCATAGCCAGAGCCAAACGTGTAAAAACACCACACCCAGCCATACACTGCTATGCTGTGCACCAGACTGATGGTGACTGCATGGATATATGTATGTGTGTTTATATAATGAGATGAGCCTCAATCCTACCTTCAATCTTAGGCTGCATTTAAATAACGAAAATCAAAAAGATAGCCTTGTGTTGTATATTTTGCTTGATGTAAGATGGATACACCACACCTTAAAAAAAGTTTCGATAAAACATAAAAACGCAAATAATTATCAAGTTTTGTATGAAAATTCAAAATTTTCAAATGTTTCAAAAACCCTAAAAAAATTCTTAAATTTACAACAATTTATAACGCTGACAAAAGTAGTATATAATAGATCTGTTACAAATAAAAGGTTGTGGAAATTAGGTAATTCTCTAACATGCAGTCATAATTGACTGGGTGGTGCTTTCAAGTAAAAGCGGCCGCGTGTTCAGAGAGCGGCCGAGTGTTCAGAGTAGCTGCAGTGTGTTCCGAATCGCAGCCGAGTGTTCAGAGTCTCGGCAGTGTGTTCAGAGTAGCTGCAGTGTGTTCCGAATCGTAGCCGAGTGTTCAGAGTCTCGGCAGTGTGTTCAGAGTAGCTGCAGTGTGTTCCGAATCGCAGCCGAGTGTTCAGAGTCTCGGCAGTGTGTTCAGAGTAGCTGCAGTGTGTTCCGAATCGCAGCCGAGTGTTCAGAGTCTCGGCAGTGTGTTCAGAGTAGCTGCAGTGTGTTCCGAATCGCAGCCGAGTGTTCAGAGTCTCGGCAGTGTGTTCAGAGTAGCTGCAGTGTGTTCCGAATCGCAGCCGAGTGTTCAGAGTCTCGGCAGTGTGTTCAGAGTAGCTGCAGTGTGTTCCGAATCGCAGCCGAGTGTTCAGAGTCTCGGCAGTGTGTTCAGAGTAGCTGCAGTGTGTTCCGAATCGCAGCCGAGTGTTCAGAGTCTCGGCAGTGTGTTCAGAGTAGCTGCAGTGTGTTCCGAATCGCAGCCGAGTGTTCAGAGTCTCGGCAGTGTGTTCAGAGTAGCTGCAGTGTGTTCCGAATCGCAGCCGAGTGTTCAGAGTCTCGGCAGTGTGTTCAGAGTAGCTGCAGTGTGTTCCGAATCGCAGCCGAGTGTTCAGAGTCTCGGCAGTGTGTTCAGAGTTACGACCGAGTGTTCATAGTCGCTGCAATGAATACAGATCCGCGGCCGTGTGTTCAGAGTCGCGGCCGAGTGTTCAGAGTCACGGCTGAGTGTTCAGAGTCGCGGTCTGCTGTTCAGAGTCGCGGCCGAGTTTTCAGAGTCGCAGCCGAGTGTTCAGAGTCGCGGTCTGCTGTTCAGAGTCACGGCTGAGTGTTCAGAGTTACGGCTGAGTGTTCAGAGTCGCGGCTGAGTGTTCAGAGTCGCGGTCTGCTGTTCAGAGTCGCGGCCATGTGTTTAGTCGCGGATACGTGTTCAGAGTCGCGGCCGAGTGTAAAGAGTCTCGGCCGTGTGTTCAGAGTCACTGAATTGTGTTCAAAATCGCGGCCGAGTGTTCAGAGTCGCTGCCATTTGTTCAGAGTCGCGGCCGAGGTTCAGAGTCACGGCAGTGTGTTCAGAGTCGCAGCCGTGTGTTCAGAGTCGCGGCCGAGTGTTCAGAGTCACGGCTGAGTGTTCAGAGTCACGGCTGAGTGTTCAGAGTCGCGGTCTGCTGTTCAGAGTCGCTGCAGTGTGTTCAGAGTCGCAGCCGAGTGTTCAGAGTCGCGGCCGAGTGTTCAGAGTCACGGCTGAGTGTTCAGAGTCACGGCTGAGTGTTCAGAGTCGCGGCTGAGTGTTCAGAGTCGCGGCTGAGTGTTCAGAGTCGCGGCTGAGTGTTCAGAGTCGCGGCTGAGTGTTCAGAGTCGCGGCCATGTGTTTAGTCGCGGATACGTGTTCAGAGTCGCGGCCGAGTGTAAAGAGTCTCGGCCGTGTGTTCAGAGTCACTGAATTGTGTTCAAAATCGCGGCCGAGTGTTCAGAGTCGCTGCCATTTGTTCAGAGTCGCGGCCGAGGTTCAGAGTCACGGCAGTGTGTTCAGAGTCGCAGCCGTGTGTTCAGAGTCGCGGCCGAGTGTTCAGAGTCACGGCTGAGTGTTCAGAGTCACGGCTGAGTGTTCAGAGTCGCGGTCTGCTGTTCAGAGTCGCTGCAGTGTGTTCAGAGTCGCAGCCGAGTGTTCAGAGTCGCGGCCGAGTGTTCAGAGTCACGGCTGAGTGTTCAGAGTCACGGCTGAGTGTTCAGAGTCGCGGCTGAGTGTTCAGAGTCGCGGTCTGCTGTTCAGAGTCGCGGCCATGTGTTTAGTCGCGGATACGTGTTCAGAGTCGCGGCCGAGTGTAAAGAGTCTCGGCCGTGTGTTCAGAGTCGCGGCCGAGGTTCAGAGTCACGGCAGTGTGTTCAGAGTCACGGCAGTGTGTTCAGAGTCGCGGCCGAGTGTTCAGAGTCGCGGCCGAGTGTTCAGAGTCACGGCTGAGTGTTCAGAGTCACGGCTGAGTGTTCAGAGTCGCGGCTGAGTGTTCAGAGTCGCGGTCTGCTGTTCAGAGTCGCGGCCATGTGTTTAGTCGCGGATACGTGTTCAGAGTCGCGGCCGAGTGTAAAGAGTCTCGGCCGTGTGTTCAGAGTCACTGAATTGTGTTCAAAATCGCGGCCGAGTGTTCAGAGTCGCTGCCATTTGTTCAGAGTCGCGGCCGAGGTTCAGAGTCACGGCAGTGTGTTCAGAGTCGCAGCCGTGTGTTCAGAGTCGCGGCCGAGTGTTCAGAGTCACGGCTGAGTGTTCAGAGTCACGGCTGAGTGTTCAGAGTCGCGGTCTGCTGTTCAGAGTCGCTGCAGTGTGTTCAGAGTCGCAGCCGAGTGTTCAGAGTCGCGGCCGAGTGTTCAGAGTCACGGCTGAGTGTTCAGAGTCACGGCTGAGTGTTCAGAGTCGCGGCTGAGTGTTCAGAGTCGCGGTCTGCTGTTCAGAGTCGCGGCCATGTGTTTAGTCGCGGATACGTGTTCAGAGTCGCGGCCGAGTGTAAAGAGTCTCGGCCGTGTGTTCAGAGTCACTGAATTGTGTTCAAAATCGCGGCCGAGTGTTCAGAGTCGCTGCCATTTGTTCAGAGTCGCGGCCGAGTGTTCAGAGTCGCTGCCATTTGTTCAGAGTCACGGCTGAGTGTTCAGAGTCACGGCTGAGTGTTCAGAGTCGCGGTCTGCTGTTCAGAGTCGCGGCTGTGTGTTTAGTGGCGGATACGTGTTCAGAGTCGCGGCCGAGTGTTCAGAGTCGCGGCCGAGTGTTCAGAGTCGCGGCTGAGTGTTCAGAGTCGCGGCTGAGTGTTCAGAGTCGCGGCCATGTGTTTAGTCGCGGATACGTGTTCAGAGTCGCGGCCGAGTGTAAAGAGTCTCGGCCGTGTGTTCAGAGTCACTGAATTGTGTTCAAAATCGCGGCCGAGTGTTCAGAGTCGCTGCCATTTGTTCAGAGTCGCGGCCGAGGTTCAGAGTCACGGCAGTGTGTTCAGAGTCGCTGCCATGTGTTCAGAGTCGCGGCCGAGTGTTCAGAGTCGCGGCCGAGTGTTCAGAGTCACGGCTGAGTGTTCAGAGTCACGGCTGAGTGTTCAGAGTCGCGGCTGAGTGTTCAGAGTCGCGGTCTGCTGTTCAGAGTCGCGGCCATGTGTTTAGTCGCGGATACGTGTTCAGAGTCGCGGCCGAGTGTAAAGAGTCTCGGCCGTGTGTTCAGAGTCACTGAATTGTGTTCAAAATCGCGGCCGAGTGTTCAGAGTCGCTGCCATTTGTTCAGAGTCGCGGCCGAGGTTCAGAGTCACGGCAGTGTGTTCAGAGTCGCTGCCATGTGTTCAGAGTCGCGGCCGAGTGTTCAGAGTCGCGGCCGAGTGTTCAGAGTCACGGCTGAGTGTTCAGAGTCACGGCTGAGTGTTCAGAGTCGCGGCTGAGTGTTCAGAGTCGCGGTCTGCTGTTCAGAGTCGCGGCCATGTGTTTAGTCGCGGATACGTGTTCAGAGTCGCGGCCGAGTGTAAAGAGTCTCGGCCGTGTGTTCAGAGTCACTGAATTGTGTTCAAAATCGCGGCCGAATGTTCAGAGTCGCTGCCATTTGTTCAGAGTCGCGGCCGAGGTTCAGAGTCACGGCAGTGTGTTCAGAGTCGCTGCCATGTGTTCAGAGTCGCGGCCGAGTGTTCAGAGTCACGGCAGTGTGTTCAGAGTCGCAGCCGTGTGTTCAGAGTCGCGGCCGAGTGTTCAGAGTCACGGCTGAGTGTTCAGAGTCGCGGTCTGCTGTTCAGAGTCGCGGCCGTGTGTTCAGAGTCGCAGCCGTGTGTTCAGAGTCGCGGCCGAGTGTTCAGAGTCACGGCTGAGTGTTCAGAGTCGCGGTCTGCTGTTCAGAGTCGCGGCCGAGTGTTCAGAGTCGCTGCCATTTGTTCAGAGTCGCGGCCGAGGTTCAGAGTCACGGCAGTGTGTTCAGAGTCGCTGCCATGTGTTCAGAGTCGCGGGCGAGTGTTCAGAGTCGCTGCCATGTGTTCATATCTGCGGCCGTGTGTTCATATCTGCGGCCGTGTGTTCATATCTGCGGCCGTGTGTTCATATCTGCGGCCGTGTGTTCATATCTGCGGCCGTGTGTTCAGAGTCACGGCCGTGTGTTCAAAGCCGACAGATCTGTCGCGCGTTAGCTTCGTCTTCTCTATGAGTTTTTATTTGATCGTCACGGTTAACTGTCGAGTTTTCTATATTTGTCTACCATTCAGATTTCTACAGGTTTATTGTACCGGTTTATGATGTTTCTATCAATAATTGGGTGCCAGCTTGCTACCTTGGATTCAATTATGCTCATATCTCCCAATAAAAAAATCTAACACAAAAAACATGGATAACAGAATCAGTCTGCAGGAGAAGTGTTAACCAAGTCAGGAAGTTTTAAAAAAAGAAAATTATTTTAATTTTTGAATTCCTTACGTGTCAGAGAACTATTTTAATAACTAAAACTTGCTATTGGAAATCCTTTTGATTGAACCAAGAAACGAAACTGCAGAAATCAAGCAGGTGCTGCTTCTTATCAAGGATTATCTAAGGTAAAAATACAATGAAATAAATTCTTTAAAGTTGTGACCTCGGAAAGTCGTCTATAGCCAAGTCGGCAGACCGTGATCCTGTGCAACTTGACACCAGTCGAATGACCTACTTCCGACACGGCGCGAGCGACGCGGCGTGGTGAGGTAGCTCCCACAATAGCATCCATTATGTCGGCCGCGACGGCTTCACCGAAGTGAAAAACGGTCGTCGCAAGCTTCATCCTATTGATAACCGCGACATCAAAAAAGAACACGAACGGGAAAAAAGAAAAATAAATCAAGGAAACTAGGGATAACGAATACATCCGGTCTCGAGACGAACGCCAAGCCAACTCCAAGAAGGAATATACAGCGCTCGTTGTCGCGAGATTTGTACCAACGGTTCGCCAAAAAATGATTTTTTTTTTTATTATAACTCCCGTGAACTTGGATTATCCTAATTATCAAAACAAAATACAGCTGTTACCAGGGGCGTTTATAAGTTGGTGGTCAAGGTCAAGGTCATAGCCTCGGCGGCTTAGGGAGGCTTGTCGATGGGGAATTTAAGCCGTGTTTAGAATTTTTGTTTCTTTCAAAAGCAAAAGTCTTTTGAGGTATTCCAAATTTCGAATTTTTGAAATTTTCCCAAAAAAAAAAAAAAAAGAAGAAGAAGTTAATTTTTCCCTCGACATAGGGAAATTGATAGGTATTTTGGGGAGTTTTGAGTCATTTTTGAGGAATGTCGAATTTTTAGTTTGTACGAAATGGCCGCCGTGACGTCACAATTCAAGATGGCAGCTGACAACCATAATCCTCACTCCGACTCCAGCACCACGACCGGCCAATACAAACTACTAATATTATCTTTGTTTTTTTTTATCAAGTGCAACCAAATTTTGTATTCACCAATTACGGATTTCATTAATGTCATTTTGTAATAATATTCAATCATTAGGAGTTATGAGTTTCCTATAAATTTTAAGGTCATCTACAAAGAGTATGCCAGTAGAGTTTTTGAGAACATTAGTGATAAAATTTATGAATGTATTGAAAAATAAAGGGGATAAAGTACCTTCCTGTGGAACTCCAGACGAAGCGTTGAACAGTAGAGGAGTGATTATTAATGGATTAATAAAAACATCTATTTTTAAGATAACTGGAAAACAAGTTGATATAATTAGCACATACACCAAGGTAAGATAACTAATTAAGTAGTAAATTATGATTAACTGTGTCAAATGCTTTAGCTAGATCAAAATAGCTATCAGCCTGCCCCCTATTAGCTACTTCTAAATATATTGGAGAAATGAAAGCAAATTAGTGAAAGTAGACATTCCTGATCTGAAGCCATGTTGATAGCAGGAAATCATATTACTAAATTGAAATTTTAAACATTTACATATAATTTTTTCGAAAATCTTTGAAACACTATTGATTTAAAAAATTAGTCTATAATTAGTAACAATTAATTTAGAACCTTTTTTGTGTATCGGACGTACCCTAACAATTTTCCATTTGTTAATAAATACTTGGGATTTCAAACTATAATTAAACATACGTTGAAGTAGATGTACTAATAAATGAGAGCAACCTTTCAAAATAAAATTAGGTATGCCATCGGATCCGGTAGCTTTAGATGATTTTAACGCCTTGCAACCCTACAGTACAAGGCTTTCAGATACGGTGGGAACCGATATAATCTGTAACACGTGTTAATAGTAGTTTGAGGTTTGTTACTTGAATAAACATACACACTGGAAAAATACTGGGCAAAATACATTAGATAACACAAGAGGATCATTCGATATAAACACAGTTTTAATGAAGGTTGCTCGTAATAAAAATCCTTCGTTATTTTCACATAGTTCCAATTATTTTTTGGGTTTTTGATACTGTTGTTGGTTAACGTGTCCATTGAATTTTATGACCTTTAATTAAAATTTTAACTTGCTTCCGAAAAGAAGAAAAATACGTATAGTATAAAAAACATAATTTAATTTTTACTCATCAAATGTTTTCGCATACGACATTCACGTAAACATTATTCTAGTTATTTAACTTTTATAACTTCATTAATCGCCCATGTGTTCATCGCCTTTTTAAATTATCATTGTGACGGAAACGGATGTCATTTCCGTTTTTGCTAGGCAAAATTTTGATCGGTAGATTTCATCCACAATCCAACATTTTTTATAACCCGTCCTACATGCAAAATATTTTATGGAAATTCAAGTCATCCAACTTGTCAAACAAAGCGCTAGTGACTTGTTCGGTGACGTCATAACTATCCCACCTTATTTGATACAACATATTGGAAGGTGTTGAGATCGTCTGGATTATGATTAGTTGAATGAAGTTCTACAACCACCGCGAATTTTGTCGCTGTAGCAAAAATATTTCATAGAAATATTTTCGGGTTAACACCTTTATTTTCCAGATATTTTTATGGCGTATAGACGCTCAGCGTTCCATCTGAAATAATTTATATATTATTATTTACAACTTCAAAGACGTGCACCAGCCTTAGAAAGCACTTTAGACCATAAGTCGTATAGATGTTTGCAACTTATTTCGTCGTGATGGATCTGCAGCAGTGGCTTGACGGTCGAATTCATCCTCAGCCTTCACAATCTTTGTTCACACCGCTCCTTGCCTCCTTCAGGAGTTGAAACACTTGGCCTTGAAACGTTACATGACTTGCTGTGGCAACCATTCCTCACGTAAGCCGCCGCAATTAGCCGCCAACAATGCGTGGCGAAGCAGGTCGCACGCCCCCGTCGGAGCCTGCGCCGGCCGGCGTTCAACTGTCACATTTAGTAACTTTTGCATCAAGTGGAACTTCCTTACAGCCGGTAGGGCGAGGCGAGATCAGAGCGTAGCGAAAAAACTGAAAGGGTTACGCTAGGGAGTGGGACGATCGATGGAGGAGTGGGGTGATCGATGTAGGAGTGGGGCGATCGATGGAGTGGGGCGATCAATGGAGGAATGGGGCAACCGATGGAGGATTGGGGCGATCTATTGAGGATTTGGGCAATCGATGGAGGAGTTGGGCGATCGATGGATGAATGGAGCGTTCGACGGAGGAGTGGGGCGATCGATTGAACAGAGGAGGAATGGGACGGGGTTAAATAACGAATAAAGTGGAGAGTCAGACTACTGTTGGACTATTCGCAGGTTATTCGTCGCCAAGTTGGTTACAACTGTGACCATCCATTGTGTACATTTTTAGCTATCAAATTACTTGTCGAAAACTGACATGAAAGAAGCAGTGCATATTTGCATTATATCGCACTCGCATACTTGCGCACTTGAATACTTGCACACTTTCTTGTACACTCGCATACTTGGTCATTTGCCTGCACACTCGCACACGTGTTTCAAATATCTGTGTAACCTAAAAATTTCATATCCCTCTATCGCCGAAGTTTCACTTCTAAGGCGCGTGTCGGTAACACTCCCGTTTTATTTATTTGTTCATTTAAACTTGGGCTGGACGCCTCGTCAACAGTCATAAGAGACTGTAACGAACTCCACGGAACCGGGATATTGAAGGAAGAAATAGGTAATGGCTAGGGACTGGAAAAATTCGCGGTTTCAATGACCACTAGGATAGACTCCACGATTCTCTATGTACTCGGGCAACTATCACCTGGTCATTGGCTACCGACTCGGGACACCTGTTTACTGCGATTCTTATGATTCGATACTTCTTTTGTTGAGTGTTTGCCATTGGCTCAGAGTCCTTCAGGTGAATTGCGGTCCAATCACTGACGCAGCATTAAGCTAAACGAGTTTGGATTCCAGCCTGTCTCGAAAGGAATCCGCGAATTTTTCCGGTCTCTAGTCATGGTATTTTGTAAATAATAAAAATAATATCCTAACACTCGCCTGGAATGATTCGATTAACCCCGGGAAACTGAAATGAGGATGTCCGGACAGATATTCAAACTCGGGTCCGTTAGAATGAGAGACCTGAGTCTTACGACTTCACCACCTCCTTCCAAGGAGATTTAAATTAACTAGACCTTCATTTTTTTTAAATAATACTTGGACATGAAAATTGCTGTAACGTATTTTATGTATCTCAGGAACTGGATTTATATCTTTATTTCTACGCCAAAAAATGCCCAGACAGGAGTGTATTTCCGTTGGTGAGGCAGGATGGTATGTGCAATGCTTGCTGGTGCTTCTAGCACGGCATTGCCTTTAAGTTCAAGGATGTGAACTGGCGCGCAGTCTTCTCGTCGTACGTAAGGTAACTATGAGATCTGAGCGGTAACCATAACATTATAAGGCGGGGAAACGAAGTTAGAGATGTGATCTAGTCCCTTGAGTGCTTTCAAGAATCTGTAACGAATGTTTCATGCCTATAAATTATTCTGAAAAGACGAGTTCTTCTAAATAAAAAATAAAAAAATACCGTCGCATCCGTCTTCAGCGGCGTATTCGTAAATGTTTTTTCGTAAACAGGCACTCGGATGTTTCGAGCAGTTTTAAAAATATGTGGTTTCTTCTGAAGATCTGCACAGCGTGAGTGCATGCTGGTAGGCGGGTCCAATGGGGTAGTTTTCTTCATAATTTTGCCAATAACTACGCTTTTTTTTTTCGATGATTAGAATGTAACCCACAATGTAACCACAGTTGACTGTTAACGAATTTTTTGTCAATTAAGAAAGTATTTATTTGATGATTAACTGAGAACAACGTATTCGTGCCGTTTATAATTTTGAATAAACCGTTTTTATGTAGTCTTTGTCGTGATACTATTTATTTTTAGGATTCCATTTGAAAATATCTAAAAACTGATTTTAACAGAAATATGGAGACTTAGGATTTCAGCCATTGATGAATGTAGCATTTGCTAAGCACTGAAACGGATGATGAAGTAACTAAAACCTTTACGACACGTGAAAATTCTTAAATAATTATTATAATACAGTGTTATTTAATTAAAAGTAATATTTATTAATATTTTTTGATAAACCTCCTGGTAAGGGATGTCTTGTGGCAACTGTAGTTAATAACTTCTAGTTAATTCGTACAGGAAGGGCTGCTGGTAAAAAAATTAAATATCTGTCGTTATAAGCTGCTTTGAAGTCTGAGTGCCGGATAAATGGTAATGGACAGAATGGGAAATAGAAAAAAAAGGGAGCGCAACTACTAATAATCCTCGCATGAATAGACCAAATATAGCTACAGTTGTCAGCAGGTGTTTTGTTCTGAAAACTCAGAGCAAGATTTTTGATGTGTTAACATCATAGCTCCCGTTATACGGCGTTTGTTAGCATTAATTTCGTGAAAATGGAACCGAAGTCGATGAACGGAAATGTGCCGCAAAGATTGCGGACCCACTTGTAGAAACATAAACCCGTATACAGTTACTTTCGTAAAGATGAGAGTACATACCAAACGTATTGGTGTGCCAAATGAAACTTTTTGATAGTGAAACTTCCCCAGAATATATTTGGTAAACTAAAAAATCATTAGTAAAAATTAATCTCAATCTGGAAATACCTAAGAAATCTGGCATAACACTAATTATAATACATATTCGCCTCTCATATGACCGACTTCCAGCTAAATATTTTAGTAATAGCATAGAAGTATAACTTATAACTGTGCGAAAACTTTATATTATTAACGGTTTAGTGAATTTTAACTAGATGGCAATATTTTAATAAAACTGGAAGTCAGGTCCAAAGCCGTTTCTAATCGTTTAAATTTCCCGGCTGTTTCGTGTTGCTATCTGCTTTTGATGGTGGCAAGCAACGCTTACGATTCAGGCAGCGAATTATAGCGTAGGGCGCAAAAATAAATTTTGGTGTTATAAAAGCGAATATTTCATTATCAGTTTATTTACCACTGTCGGCATTATTTTAAATAATTCAATGTTAGATGTCGTGTCAGAGTTTCGCATTATAAGTTTATTTGCAACATGAACAACATGAGGACACGTGTGTTTGCTCGCTACCGAGATGAGATGTTTGCACATCACTGGCGAGAACTGAAATACTTGCTCACATGTTTTTTATAATTTTTTTTTAAAGTGTTAATAAGCAGCCGGAGGTGCTATAGCCCGTTAAAAAGTTGGAGACGTTAATAAGCCCCGTGAATAAATAAACAACATATCTAAATTTTATCGAAAGGCACCCTTCACATTTGAAAATCGTATAAATTTTGTAAAATTGCACAGTTATGATTTAATTTTACCTAGTTTTATAAAAAAAACCTATCACTGAATTAGAGTTATGTACATGATCATTCTAAGTTATCTACTGACATTATTTTCAGTGCAGAAATATTAGTCTAATTGTTAAAAATTCGATCCATATAACGTTTTATTTCTCAAGGAAACCAAATTTGCAAATCATCTGACTTTTATCATAAAAGATTAGTACTTTGATACATCACTTGTATTTTATAAAGCAATGCATGTACACCAACCCTCTGTGCTGAATGTTCTTCGATTTGCTGTAGTGGTGCGAATGTGTGATCGGTTTATGCTCGGTTTTTCTGCGAGTAACTGCAGAGGCGAAGTCGGCTGTCTCGGTGATCGGTGCTCAGCCTGAAATAGGCCTGCAGTGTTCTTCGTTCAACAAGAGCGCGAAACGGCATTTTGAAACACAGATAAATACTGTCGAATGCTTAAAATATATTACCCTACCGTTACCCAAACCATTCATTGCACGGTACAGATTCGTTCGTCAAACTTATTTGGACCAATTTAGATGTCTCGAAAATGCTTGAAGACCAAATTTCGGACAAACTGGTCCAGCACGATCAGAAAATGCATTTAATAAAAAGTGAGTACGTTGTTGAAAACACCGGTAAAGATTTATGTTTTGTGCGATGAAATTGTCTGTGGCTAAATGTTGTTTGAACTGAGTTGTACTGACTAGTTGATTTTTTTTTGTTTCTGGGTTTATGTGAATTTCCAAGGTTAATTTTGTAACGCGATACCCACAAATATAATTTTTTTGGTTAGCTTAATCAATACCAAGTGTTATTTTTAACAAATATTATTTTTTAAAAATGGGCGGGATAGCAGGTATTTTAAAAGTTTGGACATGATTGTAATAACTAAATAAATGTTTGTTGATGGTGCAGGTAAAAGTAGAATGAAAGTTTTGTCCAAGTCTAGATATATATTGATTCCAACGCATATTTTTTTAAGTTATTGAAGGCTATATTACTTAAGTGTCTGCTTCGCCTGCCATATTGAGTTATTGCATTATGACATTATCATATTACTGTTATTGCAATTGCTATTAATGATTTAATAAACAAGCAGTGAAAATTAATTTTTGTTCTCAAATTTTTGTAACAGATATATTCTTGTACCGTATATTATATTTGTAAAATAATAGGCAAATTTCCACAACTAAAATTTTAACCTAATTTAATGTGTCAGGGTCACTCACTGTAATTTCACTTCCTGTGTTCTCACATCTGGCTATTTTACTTTTGTGGTCTTATTATCCACATATTTTCTATAAATATTTAGCATTAGCACAAAAAAACACGACGTAAACTGAACCTTCATTTTCTATACGTTATTCTAACGTTATGTTACCCGCATTATTTTCAATCAAATTGTTTCACGCCAGCGAAACGTTCCGCTGTGGTTGTGTAAAATTGTCCAATTAAACATTATCCAAAAAGTTGCACAGCGCCAACTTCCGAGGTGTATGTAAAGTCTTATGTTTTTGTGATGAACCTGCAGTTGCAGTGTGTGTGTGTCCAAGGTCAACTACTCATCCAGTGTGATGGAGGTGTGCTCACACGAGCAAACAGCGAGGTGAGCCTCCTGTTTAGTTTGTTTCGAGGTTGAGTGATTGAGCTCGGGAAGCCTTCATTTCACAGACGAGAGAGCCACACCCGAAGTCCCCCGAAGTTCATGCTCACCTTCCCCCCCCCCCCCCCCCCCCGTTCTATCTCATTGTATAAACCGGTGTGGCATTAAATTATGCGGTCGATTAGGATAGGTTAGCTGCATTATAAATACTTTAAAACAGTGTGGATGGTTGGTTATATCAGCTAAGTATAGTTACATTAAAAATACTGTAAAATCATTTTATGGTTGCTTAGCAAATAACTTTTTTAATATGTAGCTATCCAGGGCTAGGAAACCGTTTACATGATTTCACAGTATCTTTAGTAGCTATCCTAACCAAATCAACCGTCCACGATGTTTTAAAGTATCGATGAACAAAAAAAAAACCGAAGATGCACGATCGGACGTTTGGCTTTCTCGTCTGTGAAAAGAAGGCTTCCCATTACACACCCGCGAGAACAGCTGAGGCACGCAACTGCTTCCACGCCAGGCGCGCAGTTGTGACGAGTCGCGGGTCCAACCACGAACCAGCATACTGGCCAACATCTTGATGTAACAGCTCATAAAAAAAAAATTGTTTGTCTGTAAAGTCGGTTTACGGACGATAGTTTAACGTGACGTCATAACAAAACATTGATGAAATGATTGCATACTTCTATGAATAAAATTGAATCATTTTATTGAATTATCACTATTTTGTATGGATACAAAGGAGTAGTGAAATGAAATCTACAATTTAATTGATAAATTTACTTTTATTAGCACTCATTAATTCAAATATGTTTATTACTTTAACGAAGAGATTACTTTAACTATAACTTTTATACATGTTTGCTATTTAACTTCTTCCAGTCTGTGTTATTCTGTTAAGGATAGGACGATGATAGGAAAAGTAGGAAACAAATGGGAGTGTTTCAAGTTTAATGTGCCTCGAAAAAGTCAAATCGATGGTTGTTCCACTCGAGTGGAAGAGAGATAGATGCGGCGCAAGCGTACAATGAGCGTGACGGGACACGGCGTGACGGGACACGGCGTGACGGGACACAGCGTAACGGGATAATGCACGTAACGGGACACTTTTTCGTGCGTGCAGCCGGCGTTCATCGATTTATTAGACGTTGCCACGTCAAAAACATCCATTTTTGGTGACAAATACACCGTCAAAACTCGGTATAACCCTAGTGCACGGAAACGAATATTGAAAGTGGTCAAATTGTGAAATTTCGACCAAAATCTGCAATTAATAGTCTTAAAATAATCATATTCCTCAAACAATACGTTTTATGTGGTAAAAAAAAAGTGAAACAATTGGCTCACAATTAATTTCGTGGGCAGCAATATCTTGGGAATGCTACGACTCACGGCGTCCATAAGAGTGATGAAACGCTAACTCCCGAACTATGGAATACTCTGCTATTTAGAGCCTAGGTTTCTGTTACACACCAACACCAAGCAATTGGGGTAGAATGCCACCTCCACCACGACATAAGATAATATGTAAACATGAATTGCCATTGTAAACAAATAAGCGAGAGGCAGAATCGCGAGGAAAACTTTTCATCTCCCCCCCCCCCCACCAATACTTTGTGTCGACAAACACACACACACACACACAAATGGTGGTGGGAGGAATCCAAGATGTTTGCAGGAAAGGTGATATGATCAGGCTTTCCAAAGGAAAGTGGGCAGAAAACAGGTTCTTCGCACAGTAAAGACGTATTCCAGCGCGCGGGCGTCTTATTCTTCTGCACGCACGTCACAGGAGACCAGCTAGAGCTCCCTGGACTGACATTCTAGCTAGAGCTCCCTGGACTGGCATTCCAGTTAGAGCTCCTTGGACTGTAATTCTAGCTAGATCTCCCTGGACTGTAATTCTAGCTAGATCTCCCTGGACTGTAATTCTAGCTAGAGCTCCCTGGACTGGCATTCCAGTTAGAGCTCCCTGGACCGACGTTCCAGCTAGATCTCCCTGGACTGTAATTCTAGCTAGAGCTCCCTGGACTGGCATTCCAGTTAGAGCTCCCTGGACCGACTTTCCAGCTAGAGCTCCCTGGACTGACATTCCAGCTAGAGCTCCCTGGACTGACATTCCAGCTAGGGCTCCCTGGACTGACATTCCAGCTAGGGCTCCCTGGACTGACATTCCAGCTAGAGCTCCCTGGACCGACTTTCCAGCTAGAGCTCCCTGGATCGACATTCCAGCTAGAGCTCCCTGGACTGACATTCCAGCTAGAGCTCCCTGGATCGACATTCCAGCTAGAGCTCCCTGGACTGACATTCCAGCTAGGGCTCCCTGGACTGACATTCCAGCTAGGGCTCCCTGGACTGACATTCCAACTAGAGCTCCCTGGACTGACATTCCAGCTAGGGCTCCCTGGACTGACATTCCAGCTAGGGCTCCCTGGACTGACATTCCAGCTAGGGCTCCCTGGACTGACATTCCAGCTAGGGCTCCCTGGACCGACATTCCAGTTAGAGCTCCATGGACCGACATTCCAGGTAGAGCTCCCTGGACTGACATTCCAGCTAGAGCTCCCTGGACTGACATTCCAGCTAGATCTCCCTGGATCGACATTCCAGCTAGAGCTCCATGGACTGGCATTCCAGTTAAAGCTCCATGGACCGACATTCCAGCTAGAGTTCCCTGGATCGACATTCCAGCTAGAGCTCTCTGGACTGACATTCCAGATAGAGCTCCCTGGATCGACATTCCAGCTAGAGCTCCCTGGACTGACATTCCAGCTAGGGCTCCCTGGACTGACATTCCAGCTAGGGCTCCCTGGACTGACATTCCAGCTAGGGCTCCCTGGACTGACATTCCAGCTAGGGCTCCCTGGACTGACATTCCAGCTAGGGCTCCCTGGACCGACATTCCAGTTAGAGCTCCATGGACCGACATTCCAGTTAGAGCTCCATAGACCGACATTCCAGGTAGAGCTCCCTGGACTCACATTCCAGCTAGAGCTCCCTGGATCGACATTCCAGCTAGAGCTCCATGGACTGGCATTCCAGTTAAAGCTCCATGGACCGACATTCCAGCTAGAGTTCCCTGGACTGGCATTCCAGTTAGAGCTCCCTGGAATGGCATTCCAGTTAGAGCTCCCTGGACTGACATTCCAGCTAGGGCTCCCTGGACTGACATTCCAGCTAGGGCTCCCTGGACTGACATTCCAGCTAGGGCTCCCTGGACCGACATTCCCGTTAGAGCTCCATGGACCGACATTCCAGTTAGAGCTCCATAGACCGACATTCCAGGTAGAGCTCCCTGGATTGACATTCCAGCTAGAGCTCCCTGGACAGTTGCCACTCTTGCAACTGTTGTCATTGGAAACCTTCTGTGTTCAGATTGTTCTGAAAATGTGTGATTGTGAATTTCTAATACCTAAGGTAATACTTGTAATATTTAAAACGAAAAAAACGTGGGGCTCATGCAATAGATAATAGTAAGGAGTGTAGGGAGTAGATGTAGTTGAGAAAACATACACAACAGTTCATATATTTTGCAGCGCAATAAAATTGTTAATGACTCACGTGAACTATCCATGCATCAATTATCTATTACATGCGTCCCACGTTTTTCGTCTTAAATATTTCAAGTATTTTCATAGGTATTAGAAATTCACAATCACCAATTTTCAGGACAATCTGTATCGAGTTATGAATCTGTATGGGGTTATAAATCTGTACGGGGCTAAGAAAAAATATTTTTATTTTTTCGTCCGTTTTAAAAACGGTGTATATTAAAAAATTTTTTAAATAATTTATCTAATCACCTCCTCTACTCGTATCACCGAGATATTGAAGATAATATATAAAATATTTCCGAGTGTGTGTATTTTGAATTATTTTGAAAGTTAACTGTTCGTAAAGAATTTATTATTGACTTCGACATGAATGCGATTACAAAAGTAATACAAAATATTTACACTCTTTCACAAAATTTCACCTCAAGAATGGCCCATGGCTGAGCTACGCTGTAAAAGATTATTCTTGAAATAACATATACAAAGGTTTAGTAATTTTACATTTTTGTCGTATTATTTTGAAAAACTAGTACAGTTAAGGTAATTTTACCCAAACTAGAAAATATTGCTACAGGTTTTGGTAAAAAATACACGAATGTTCATCTTTTATTACAATAACTAAAGTTTTAAATTATAGATACAGCAAGTGTTTAATTAATCAGTGTCCTATTTTTTTTGCCAGTAAACTGTACTTGTAGGTACACATATACGTCATTGTATAAATACAAGATATTTGTTACATTAAATTTAAAACTACCAGGGAACTGCAAAAAAAAATTGGTTGTCTGTAAAGTCGGTTTACGGACGATAGTTTAACGTGACAACGTCATACCAAAACATTGATGAAATGATTGCATACTTTATGAATAAAATTGAATCATTTTTATTTTAATAATAAAAGACAAAATACTTGAAATTATACTAGTAATCAGATTTTTAAAATGCAAGAATAATTAACCTTTATTGCCGAAATTGTTGTTGTAATAAGCAATGAAAACCACACTAATTTTCACTTCACTTTATAAACAGTCGAGTGGAAGAGAGATAGATGCGGCGCAAGCGTACAATGTGCGTAACGGGACACAGCGTAACGGATCAATGTTCGTAACGGGACACTTTTTCGTGCGTGCAGCCGGCGTTCATCGATTTATTAGACGTTGTCACGTCAAAAATGAATTTTGGAATATATACTGACAAAACCGCATCGTGTGGCAAAAATATCCGCCCGTGGTCACGACGACAGAGCTGTTTTAAGCTGGCGCCGCGCTCGCCTGACATAACGACATGCAATTTTATTTATTTTTTCCTTTGAGGCTTTATAGAAGATCGTGTCTGCGTTCCGTCGCTACCTAACGATTTCCCAGAATTCAGATGCAGATTTGAAGAGGTTATTGCTTCCATATTTAATTAAACTTTAGGTTGGATGTGTGCAGTTTTAACTGTGAACATATTGAACATTTGTAAGAAAAAATATGTTAGTTTACCTTCATTTTGATGCTTATTAATGCTGGTAGCAATTGTTAGTTACACCGTTTAGTAAATGGTTCGTATTTATATGGTTATAACCCAAACAACAATTCTTCTTGCTTTATATTCAGATTATACATCTGATTGTCTATGATGTCAAAAATTTCTATATTCCCAAGCTTTAAAATTTTTCACAGCGGGGATGCTAATTTTGACTTTTAAATTTTTTTAAAAGCGTGGTTATACATACTTCCACCTAAATAATGATAGATTACCTGAACTTAGTAGGTAAAGCTAAATTAAAATAACCAAAACACAAAGACAATGAATGAGGCTATTAAGGTACATCCTGTTTAAGGTCATAATTTTAAAGTTACTTTAAAAATGGTTGAATTTGTAAAACTTTTCAGTGCCTTATGTCACAAAGTGAAAAACAAATATATTACATTGTTTTTTGCATAATTAACTGCCAAGGTTACGTTTAAACGATATTGGGCAGTACATATAAGGAAACTCAAATGAATCTCAGAACAGAAACTTCCCAGGTTTGAAGACAATGTTATTAACTACTTAATGATATGGTTTTAGTATCGTTCAGAAACAGTTATTTTATTCTACTTGGTTATCAAAACTCTTATAAATAAAATTATTCTGAAAGTTTAGGTAAAATAAAATCCTTTTTTTTTTCTGAAAGCATTTCCAACCATATCATGAAAAAGCCAACATCAATATTTCTTAATCTATAAACTTTCATTTAGATCCATTTGATTGTCCTTATGTGAACGCCCCAAAAATGTTAAAAATGTAACTTTGGCAGCTAATCCTGCAAAAAGTATGGAATGTACATATTTTCCACCGTGTCAAAGTTAAGCAAATCAAAAACTCTACAAGGTTATAAGTGTTTAACGTAAATATTAAATTATTACCAGAAATGGGACACACAACTCTAAGATAGAACGAAGAAATACGGTAACGAAAATCATTAGTAATTAAAATTCAACCGAAAATCACATAAAGCCATAACGCAATATCGTTTGTTCAGGACTACACTGTATTGTGTTGTGAGAACAGCTACGAGGGCAATAACATGTACAGCTTTAAAAACATATTGGTGCAAAACTACGCATCCTAGTTAAAGTTTTCATTTACACTTAACCTGTAACATAGAGTAACGTGAAATTCACCTGCCGATGGCTGATATCAGCAGAGCTCCACTTATTTCAGAAGGAGAAATTTCCTCGATTTTAAGATTTTGACGTGACAACGTCTAATAAATAGATGAACGCCGGCTGCACGCATGTAAAAGTGTCCCGTTACGCACATTGTTCCGTTACTCTGTGTCCCGTTACACACATTGTTCCGTTACGCTGTGTCCCGTTACGCTCATTGTACGCTTGCGCCGCATCTATCTCTCTTCAACTCGACTGTTTATAAAGTAAAGTGAAAAGTTAATGTGGTTTTCATTGCTTATTACAACAATAATTTCGGCAATAAAGGTTAATTATTCTTGCATTTTAAAAATCCGATTACTAGTATAATTTCAAGAATTTATTCTTTTATTATTAAAATAAAAATGATTCAATTTTATTCATAAAGTATGCAATCATTTAATCAATGTTTTGTTATGACGTTGTCACGTTAAACTATCGTCCGTAAACCGACTTTACAGACAACCAATTTTTTTTAAACTTTTATTTAATACATTTATCCTTTATGTTTTAAAATAAATGTAAGACATTATATACGGTGTAAATGGTTGGTGCTTCCCCTTAAAGTGTGTGCGTGCCCTAGGAGGGGAAAGAATGCAATAGGGGGAGGGGGAGAGAGAGAAGCACCCGGAGAAAACCCACCCATGGCAACGTCCGTCTCTTAAAAAAGTATTTTTTTAAACATAATTCCATAAGAATCTTTACATTTTACGATAAAAATTATAACAGAATTTGGTACAAGTTTTTAAATAGGCTATGTTCATTTTTCGTATATTCTTATAGGTAGGTATCGTGTTTCATTAAATATCAAAGCCACGCTTCAAGGCGGAATACCAGCGTCAAGGTCAACAAGGATTAAAATGCATTTAGTCGTTAGCCCTTAAAATAAGAACTACCTTGTAGTGTGATTTTACTGCGTCTGTTAGTATATACTATAATTTGCACCATTTAGTTTTTAAAATAAGAATCGTTTCAAAACTACGCATTTAGTTAAAATTATTTTGAAATATACATACTAGAAGACAGAAAATATTGTTTGAAAATACTAACATTATATTTATATACATACACACACATAATTGCGCAGTGTGAGTAAATCATAGCATCAGTAGAGAACTATGGTTTCTTACTGCATATTCACCAAAATTACTTTTTCTTTAGAAAGTATTTAAAATTACATTGAAAACAAAATTTCATTCACACCTGTGAATAATATATGTAAATCATGTTAAAGAAATGTAGGTTACATAGTTCTAATGCTAGATTTACTTTATTTAACTTTTAAATCTACGTTAGTATTATAATGGTTCTCTGTGATAGAAATGTTTTGTTTTGTCAATTATTTTGATGTTATGCATAATTTTGTAGATATTATGTATATATTAGGGTCGCCCAAAAAATGAATTATTTTTTTCGAGTCTCTTACGAAAATATATAGGTTTATCATGTTTTAGAGCCCCCTTCAAAGCGCAGCTCAAAAAAAATTCTTTAAGAGGTTGCTCGATTTTTTTTTTAAATTTCCAAAATCGTCGAAAATCGATTGTTATTTTTCGTTATTACACTATTTTCTATTATTAAAATGATTACGATCCTGAAATTTTCAAGTCGATATTTTAATATCTAAAGGTCACTCAAGATTTTTTTAAGTTTCCAAGTAGAGTACCTACCTTAGAACTTTCGAGCGACTTCTGAACATGAATATTAACGACCTTTTATTTTTTCTTGAAGTTAACATACTAATGAATATAAATAAGGCTAGAAAAATGCAAAAAAAAATTCCAGATTATTTTCACTATTAAGAAGTTATTGACAAAAATGTATTATTTACTATTTTTTTTATATATATTTAATTTTTAATAGGTACAATGTTAATGGTATTTTTATTATCAATTTTAGAGACATCAAAGCTCAACTATAATGGCTGTAATGTCGTCGTCCATTAATCAACAGAATACTATACGTTGCTATATATATATATATATATATATATATATATATATATATATATATATATATATATATATATATATATATATATAAATAGAGCTTTGTTGTCTCTAAAATTGATAAAAAATACCATAAAAATTGTAACTATTTAAAATTAAATAAATTAAAAAAATTATAAATTTTTGTCAATAACATCTTAATAGTGAAAATCGTCTCGATTTTTTTGCATCTCTCTAGAAAAAATCTTGAGCGACCTTAAAATATTAAAATATCTAATAAAAAATTTCAGGATCGTAATTATTTTAATAGTAGCAAATAGTGAAATAGCGAGTAAAAAATCTATTTTCGACGATTTTGGAAATTTTTAAAAATTTTGAGCGACCTCTTAAAAAATTTATTTTGAGCTGCGCTTTGAAAGGGGCTCTTAACATGATAAACTAACATATTTTCGTAAGAGAATCGAAAAAAAAAATATTAGTTTTTTTTGGGCCACCCTAATAAGTATATATAGATATATAATTTAAGGCCTTAGTAAAATGCTAATGTTTGTCAACTGAATTTCGCCGAAATAAACTTTATTTTTAAAAAAAATTTGGAAATTAATATGTACATTTTATTTCATACCAATGGTCTTAACATTTTACATACTATTGCAATGAAATAAGAGTAAACGATTCATATATTCGGTAAATATTGAAGTCATTTGAACAGAGAATCGACATTAAAAATTTTAGATCTTATGAACGTTTATGGAGTTACGGTGAACGTTTAATCATTTAGAATTAACTTCATTTAAAATTAGATAGTAGAAAACTCGTAAATATGAAATTCATTCAAGAGCACTGGGATAGAATAACAGGTAATTAGGAGGGACATAAATCTATGTAGATATGTGTACATAGGCAAGAAGGTTTTAAAAGCTATTTAGCTTTAGAATTAAAATTATTAGTTCCATTCAGCAGTGTAGTAGATTTTAAGTTACCCAAGCCATGATATCTGCGCCTGTCACATACGCCCGACTGAAGTCCCTGACATACTTGCGTATCGTTATTCATGGACAACCAGTAAATGAACGCGTCAACTGCAGCTAGGTAAGCCTCGACTATCATATAGAAAGTAATGACTAATATCGTCATACCAACGAGCCATCTAGAAATTATAGATGACTCGTTTTACTGTGTAGGTATTAAAAACAGCATCACCAATCAAATTACTGCAGATTTGAAGACTTCCTTTAGTAGGTTAAACAATTGCACCGAAACAATAAAAAGGTTTTATGCAATAACATAATTTTAATAGTTTTAAAAAAAACTTTTTTCCATATTTTCAAATAACTTCCTATTGCTTCAAAATATTAACATATATGAAATTATTTTCTTTAAATATTTTACAAAAAAAGCTTTTGCGTACACTGACGTCATTAGTTACGCCAAAGCATTTAATCATTAAATCCGTTCACTCGTAAAACATATTTTCACTATCATAATATTTACTAATTTCTCCACGTGCTTAAAACATTTGTTTTTAACAATCTGTGTCCAAAACCAGTGGGAAAAAACGGGATAAACTTGAAATTAAATTAAAAATTGCGTGAAAATAAAATTCAGCCGATAAATATGTTCCATTTAACTGGTTTACGCTGGTTTTTACCGAAAAAAAAATCTCAGGAATGAACAACAATGATGAAACGCGATGAACATGCCATTATCAGCTTATGCCAATTGTTAGTTCCACGCTTAGACAACACAGAGAATTCCGGTGAAGAAATTTGGTCGGAAAAAAAAATTACAGCACAGACGAACACAATAGGTCGACAAAGATGAGACAGTTGCAAAAGAAACAGCAAATAGAGAAGGAAAAAAATTACGTATTCGGACAACACAGCCATGCACAGATGAACTCAGTGATGAAGCTAAACGGATAAAATTGACGACACAACGAGGTTTATCTACGACAACCAGCGAAACCCATTCGCGTGTCCACGATATTATGTTAGCGGTGTAGCATCCTAAAATAATTTCGCTTGTAATATTTCGGGGTCTTGCAAATGATTTCAAAAAAATTCATAATACAACCATATTAGATCGTTTACAAAATGCTGTTTCAACAAGACCATTATTATTTAACGTGTTTAAAAAATTTAACGGCAAATATTTTTGTCAGTCCTAGCATGTACTGAAACCATGAAATCATGTGTTATACAGTTTTGTATTAATTGTTCATATTTAAGCCTTCCTTTTAAAATTATTTTATTTCTAGTATATCATTCATAAATTTAAAAAAAATATATATATAGGTTTTCCCAAAACAGTGGAAAACTCAGGTTTCCATTGTTATGGGAAAACCTAATCCAAAACTGTATACTACACGATTTAGTATGTGCATGCCAGAACCGACATAAAAATTTGTCTTTAAGGACTTGTTTAGTAGGAAAAAAAAACTTTCATAGATAGTTAATTACGGTTTTACTATAAATTGATTTAAAATCACGAGCAAAAATAAAACGAAATAATAAAAGTCAAAATTGAAAAAAATGTTCCCCGTCGCCCGAGATTCGCTGAAAGAAGGTCGGCGCGCGACAATGCTCAGACAACACCACGACACAGTGCTGTCACCGCAACTACCGCGAACCGGGATGCTAGAACCGAGCATCGAACCAAGGGCCCAGGTTGATAAATGCTGCCACTACCTCCTGTTGTGAAATGGAGTTTACGTGCGGATGTCTGTGAAGGAAAGATGGCACTAAAGTGTTTGTTAAGTTTGGTTTTGTTCGGCGGGAATCCACGCGCAGCCGAGGAAGCGGGAAGGAATAAGCGGGTACTCACTGCTCCCGCGGACGGCCAGTAGCGCCGCCAGCAGCGGCAAGACGTGCATCGCGCGCAGCGGGGGTAGCGCCGGGGTAGCGCCGGGGTAGCGCGTCCGTCCTCTGCCGCGCGGCGCGAGCGAGTCCGGTCCGGTCCGCGCCGCCCCCAGCCCCCCCCCCCTCCTCCCCTCCCATCCCCCCAACCACGCGTGCTGCGCGCGCGCCGGAAGCCGCCGCCATCTTGCACTGAAGCCCGCGTCCCCGGCTGTTGGTGCTCGTTTCCCGGCCGTTTTTCTGACACCTTCGCGCATACGCACATTAACAAACACAAATGTTTTATTATGCTGCAAATCTGCGTTTCCTTTGAATTAACATCAGGTCAACGGAAAATTTTTATTGAATAAGTAGGTACAAAAGTATCCATTTTTATGGAATAAATCGATGGAAGAATATGCAGGGCAATACCTGGGATTTGATTTCAAGGGAACGCTATCAAACTGAGTTGTACTTAAGTAGTATGTTTTAGGGGGCTCCGGGCACAGGCGCCAGGCGCTGGAGCCGGGAAACGATCCACCATCTTGGATTGTGACATCACGGCGGCCATCTTAAACTCAACATTTCTCAAAAATCCTCAAAAATGACTTTAAATTTCCCGTTCTTGAGAGAAAAAATTCCCGTTTTGAGGAAAAATTTCCCGTTTTTGTCCTGAAAAATTCAAAAATTCGGAATTCGAAAAACCTCAAAATACTTTTGCCTTAGAAAGAACACATATTCCCCAATATGGCTTAATTTTCCCATGACAAAGCCACCCCTAAGACGCTGGTGGGGAACATTGACCTTGACCTCGACCATAAAATTCAAATTCTTTAATTTTTGACCAAAAAATTCCGAAAAAATTCTAAAAAATAATTAAAAAATGTTTTACTTCAAATATTTAGTTACTTAATCGAGTTCGGTCCTCGGTTCGATTCCCGGCGAGAGTAAACCACTAATTTATTAATATATTTAAAAAAATCTCAATAAAAAGTAATAAAAATGTCCTACTTCACACACACCATTTTGAATTAAGACGTCACCGTTGCAATTTCCGTTACGGTTGCCATCTTGAAAATCTTTATTGATTATCCGATTTTAATGAAAAATGTTTAAAATTTATAAAAAAATTCAATTAATAAAATTTTAAAAAAAATGTTTAAAAAACATACACCTACTACATGGAGCTCGATGTCCTCGGTTCGAACCCGGTAAGAGCTAAAATAAAAAAAATGTCGATACATCCTTCTTCCACAGAAGCCGCCCTCAGACTGACCTCCCGCCACCAATACCAAGGTATATATACAGGGGCGTATGAACCGGGGGGGACAGGGGGGACGTGTCCCCCTGAACTTTTTGGGTGGCGGGTGACGTTTTCTAGACCGTGATATTTTATTTTATTTTATTTTATAATATTATTCTGCCCGACTTTATTTGTAATTTCTTCACTCTCAAATTTTATCTTAAGGAAACAATAATAATTTTACCATCGATGTAACCAATGGTTAGATACAAAAACTGCTTAAAAAGAGCTATTTTGCACTTTTAAAATCAAAATTTTCCGGTGGAGGACCCCCGGACCCCCCGTCTTAGTAAGAGGGGAATGGGTTTACATGACATCAAAATCGTTATTTGTCCCCCCCAACTTTATGAATACAGCTACGCCAATGTATATATATCATCAGCTGGTATGATGTCATGTCCACCATTTTGTTTACATCTGCTGGAGGACACAATCTGGTTTTTGGCTCCTGGAATGCGCTGACGCAATGTTAGTGTAATTTTTACCCGCTAGAGTGCAGCAATCATTTATTAGTACTGTGGCACCCGCCATCTTGAAATTTGGGCACCATCTTGGAAAACCGTAATTATTTAGCTAGAAAATCGGGAAAAAATCCAAAATGCATCAAAAAATTCACTCATTAAAGTAATGATTGATTCGATCAGTTCATATCCTCGGTTCGATCCCTAGGCGATGCAATATTTTTTATTTTATGTAAAAAAATATTAATTTCAATCAATTATGAACAAAGTCCTAAAAGAAGCATAGTTTCCAAGTCAACCATCATTATCCTATAAGCCATTAAGACCGCCAGCTAAAAATTAATTAAATTTAAAATACCAGAAAAGTGTCAGGTTCGAGAAATAAAACACCACAAGTTCTTTTACAACAATTAAATTTATTACAAAATTTCTATTCTACGACAGGAACACTTGCAAAAGTTAACAATCTTATAAACATTTAGGCCTGCATCGGCGTGAAATGACTAATTCAAAGGTCCAATCGGTTTATACTAGACAGAGACCAGCCAGAACCTTTACTGACATAGTCCTCCTCTTCTTGACAGAGTCTCTGGATACCGTGTTTAATAGTTTGCTTCACATCTTCAGAACTGTAAATTACTGCAGCCGATGTCTTGAATGCACACTTCTTCACTTTGTCATCGAACGGATATGACTTTCCATATACCTATACAGTCAAACCGCAAGTTATATTTTAATGGACCGTTTGTTGCTACATCATCAGTAAGCTGATTGATTATGTTCTGTCTGATATTGTCAAGAAAATTACAAATGTCTTTTGACTCACTAAACGTATTTAGATGATAATAGTAGTCTTTCAATGTTCCACGAAATGCAGACTGCGCCAAGTAGAAGCCATTATCATTCACCTGTAGAGCACCGATCACAGTCTTAGGTTTAGTTCCATGTCCAGACGTCATACCAATCGGTTGTTGCTCATCTTTTTTTTTTTTTTTTTTTTGCCTGTACGCTCACGAGTCTCTAATATAAAGCGAGGAGTCGAAATTTCTGCAGGTAGTTAAACAGTAGGCACACGGAATTTACCTTTACATTTTTTTTGCATGTCGTCGCAAACTACCAATACTTACGTGTAAACCAAACATGACACTCATTGCAGCGTAACTTCATACGGGAAGGATTCTTCATACATTTACTCCGCTCATGTCTTCGTGCATCATGGGAAAATGCGAACGTCATATCGCAGTAGCTACAAGGATACCGCGCTGATGAAGACGAACCTTTCAGACCTGAACCAGATGTTGAAGCAGTTGTACCATTTCCGGGCATACTCTTATGCACATCGATACATCGTTGTTGTATAGAAACCTTTACTTTTTGCCGCGCTGCAAGACCTTTGCATGTCTTTAAGTGTCTTTTCAACTTATCATGCCTTACAAATGCTTGCGACGTAATAATATGCTAGTCAAATCAAGAACCATTTACTATAATACACGAGTCAAATCAACCTTTAAAAAAGAAGCACATATGTTCGAAAAATTCCATGCGGTGTGATATTACATTACGAGTATATCCTAACTTATCATTGACGATCGCATCCTACCGAGTTGGATGTACGTGAGAATGCTTGAGTGCTTCGTTTTCATTAAATGCATGAACGATGCGTAGTCATTGCGTGTGCATTGTAGTCATTGCGTGTACATTGCATACATTGCGTGTACTTTGCGTGTATTGCGCGTACATTGCGTGTATTGCGTGTACATGCGTGTATTGCGCGGACATTGCGTAATGGAACGAATAGAGTTTTGTAGCTCTTGGAGCACTTTAAGCTGATGTGCAATTGGAGCATTGGAGCTGATGGAGCTTTAGAGATTTGGAACTTTGGAGCTGTTGGAGCTGTTGGAGCTGTTGGAGCTGTTGGAGCTGTTAGAGTTGTTGGAGCTTTGTAGCTGTTGGTACGGTTGGAGCTGTTGGAGCTTTAGATCTGTTGGAGCTTGGAGCTGTTGGAGCCTAGCATGTACTGGTGAGATCGAATTCATGAGACAAGAACGTATCACACCGCATGGAATTTTTTCGAACATATGTGCTTCTTTTTTAAATGTTGATTTGACTCGTGTATATAGTAAATTTTTCTTGATTTGACTAGCATATTATTCCATCGGTTGCGGGTATATAGGCGAGTCATCAGACGGCGGGGCTTTCAGTTTATTACTGTCGTCGACAGTGTAAGGTTCAACTAGTTTGTCTCATCTGGTGTATAAGTCGTGTAATTACCTGTTCTTGTAAACTCGATGGCATCTTTACCGAATTTAACGTCTAACTCGATGGAGGTTGTACCATCGACTACGGGAACCCTGACGTCAGCGTCGACGAAGAAGGGTCAGATCCCGTTGACAACGACGACGTCAACATTGGAGGAGACTTCAACAGTCGCGGTACCACCAGCAGAAGAGAGCTTAATAACTTCAGTGTTGGCTGCACAGGAAACCTCAACGAACGCTGGTTCGCCCTCGATGGAGACTTCAATGGCTGGTGCTTCGTCAACAACTAACGAACATCAATGTCGATACTGCGACAAGATTTTTTCAAACATTAGCAATGCTCGACGACACGAGAACAGAGAATGTGCTACGAATCCTCCTCGCAAAATGTTCAGCGTTAACCAATGTTGCAAGCAAATTGCAAGTCATGATAAGTTGAAAAGACACTTGAAGACATGCAATCTGCAGCAACACTTGGAGACATGCAAAGGACCTGTTGCACGGCAGAAAGTAAAGGTTTATATACAACAGCGAATGATTGATGTGCATAAGAATATGCCTGGAAATGGTACAACTGCGGCAACGTCAGTATCTGGATCGGGTCTGAAAGGCTCGTCTTCATCACCGCGGTATCCTTGCAGCTACTGTGATATGACGTTCGCATTTGCTCATGATGTACGGAGAAATGAGAGGAGTAAATGTACGAAGAATCCTTCTCGCATGAAGTTTCGCTGTGATGAGTGTTATGAATGGTTTACTCGAATTGACAGTTTGCGACATCATGCGAAAAACTGTAAAGGTGAAGTCCGTGCGCCTTCTGCTGAACTATCTGCAGAAATTTCGACTACTCGTTTTATATTGGAGACTCGAAAGCGTACAAGCAAAAAAACAGATGCGCAGCAACCGATTGCTATGGCATCTGGACATGGAACTAAACCTAAGACTGTGATCGGTGCTCTACAGGTGAATGATAATGGCTTCTACTTGGCGCAGTTTGCATTTCGTGGAACATTGAAAGACTACTATTATCAAAATACGTTTAGTGAGTCGAAAGACATTTGTAATTTTCTTGACGATATCAGACAGAACATAAGTAATCAGCTTACTGATGACATAGCAACAAACGGTCCATTAAAATATAACTTGTGGTTTGACTGTATAGGTATATGGAAAGTCATATCCGTTCGATGACAAAGTGAAGAAGTGTGCATTCAAGACATCGGCTGCAGTAATTTACAGTTCTGACTATGTGAAGCAATCCAGAAACTCTGTCAAGAAGAAGAGCACTATGTCAGTAAAGGTTCTGGTTGGTCTCTGTGTAGCATAAACCGATTGGAGCTAAGAATTAGTCATTTCGCGCCTATGCAGGGATAAATGTTTCTAAGATTGCTGGCTTTCACAAACGATCATGTAGTAGAATAGAAATTATGTATTAAATATTATGTTTGAAAAAGAACTTGCGGTGTTTTATTTCTCGAACCTAACACTTTTCTGGTATTTAAATTAAATTTATTTTTAGTTCGTCCATAGATCGAACCAAGTATCGATTCAATGTGTAAAGTAATGTGTAATTTTTTCGGTGAATTTTGGAATCTTTCCCGAATTTCTAGGTCGATAAATACAAATATCCAAGATGGAGGTCGTAATGGCTTATAGGATGATGGTATATTTGGAAACTGTGCTTCTTTTAGGACTTAGATTATTATTTATTGAAATTGATATTTTTTACATAAAATTAAGAAGTTTTCAATCTCCCAGGGATTGAACCAAGGACGGGAATCGATCGAATAAATCAGTATATTTATTGCCAATTTATTTGATGAGTTTTGGATTTTTTTCCTGAATCTCTAGCTAAATAATTACACAATTTCATGATGGTGTCCAAATTTAAAGATGGCGGGCGCCTCAGTAATAATAAATGATTAATGTACCTTTGCAGGTAAAAATTACACTAACATGATGGTGGCACACTCTTAGTAGCTGAAAACAAGATGGTGGTGGCCTCCAGCAGACTAAAACAATATGGCTGATGTGACACCATACCTTAAGTGGTGGGAGGTCAGTCTTCAGGTGGCTTCCGTGGAAAAAAGATTTATCGACATTTATTTTTATTTTTACTCTTACCGGGTTCAAACCGAGGATACGAGTCGATCTAATCGATCAGTAAAGTGATTAAAAATTTATTTAATGAATTTTAGAATTTTTCCCGAATCTCTAGCATTAAAAGTACGGACTTTCAAGGTGGCGGACATGACATATATATATGCGATATATATATATATATGCGATGAACAAAGTGGTGGGGGTCAGTCTGCCTGCAGCCACCATGAGGGAAGGATCGGTCGCTTTTTTTTGCCCTCACCAGGTTCGAACCGAAGACACCGAACTTCACGTCATAAATGTATGTTTTTAAAATATTTTTATTAAAATTTTATTAATTTAATTTTTTATAAATTTAAAATTGTTTTCATTAAAATCGGATGATAAATAAAGATTTTCAAGATGGCGGTCATAACAGAAATTGCAATGGTGATGTCATATTCCAGAATAACATCCATGATGATGTCAGAGGCTTATCGGAGGCTGTAGACATGGATGCTTAAGCCTCAATATGGACATTTCAAGCCGCTGGGATTTTTAAGGACTAAAAATGGTAAATTTTCCCTCGAAACGGGAATTTTTCCCTCGAAAAGAGAAATTTTTGAAATTATTTTTGTGGAATTTTTTTTTTTTTTCAAAAAAAAACTGGAAATTTTGGCGAATTTTGGCCCATTTTGAAGGTCAAAGGTCAGGGTCAAGTTCATCCAAGATGGCCGCTGTGACGTCACAATTCAAGATGGCGGTCGGCACCACAGCCTTAAAGCCTGCGCCCGGATGCCCTATTATATACTACTTAAGTCATATCCGTTCGAGGACAAAGTGAAGAAGTGTGCTTTCAAGACCTCGGCTGTTGTAATTTACAGTTCGGACGATGTGAAGCATACTGTTAAACATGGTGTCCAGAAACTCTGTCAAGAAGAGGAAGACTATGTTTGTAAAGTTTCTGGCTGGTCTCTGTCTAGTAAAAACCGATTGGAGCTGAGATTAGTCATTTCACGCCGATGCAGAATTAAATGTTTTTTTAATTTTATTTTTAACTTTTGCAAGTGTATCTGTACTAGAATAGAAATTATGTAATATAATAATGTTTGTAAAATAACTTGCATTGTTTTATTTTAGAACCTCTCATTTTTGTGTTATTTTTTATTGAATGTGTTTTTTTTTTTTTTTTTTTTGCTTTGCCCGGGGATAGAACCAAGTATCGATATAATATGTAAATTAATGAGTGATTTTTGACGTGATAACGTCTTATAAATCTATTAATGCCGGCTGCACGCACGAAAAATTGTCACGTTCTGCCTGAGCCGAGCCTGCAAGAACCGGCCAAACACCGTGCGAGAAAATCGTCTATAATATCAAACGGGTTAAGGCGGCCTTTTTATCTAATTGTTCGTGATTATATTTAAACAAATTATTTTAATTAAATTTGCAAAATGGTAAATAATATTTAAAAATTTAAAAGTATGCAATTTTTCATCAATGTTTTCTTATGACGTTATCATGATAAATTATCGTCCGTAAACCGACTTTACAGACACCCCCTTTTTCATTATTATATAACACTGTTGCTGATAAATTTCAGAAATGCAACATTTTCTTCAATGCATCTCCTATCTTCAATGTATCTCCTACTACACAAATATATCTCAAAATTTTGAGCTGCGTGTAAAATGTAGGCAGCTGTGCACTTCGCATTCATTAATATTCAATAACCATTACTACTGTTTTAATAACTGATGCTCTGTAAAAGTAATCCGTTATGCATCGACGTCAAATGTGGAAAAAAAAACTGGCTTCGAACTACATGATTTCTATTTTTATACTTAATCCTGAAGTTGTGCCAGTGGTTGCGATCAAAACTACTTTCCTCAACATAGGAGTGTGACGTATTAGCATTTAAAACCTATTATGCTATTTTTTGATGAATTTTGGGGTTTTTCCCGGATTTCTAGGTCAATAAAGACAAATTTCCAAGATGGTGGTCATAATGGCTTATAGGATGATAGTTGGCCTGGAAACTATGCATATTTTATGTATTACTACCATATTTATTAAAATTATTATTTTTTACATGAAATGTTCTGCGTCGTTCCAGGGATCGAACCAAGGATTAGAACTGATCGAATCGATCTGTATATTGATCACAAATTTATTTAATGAATTTTGGAATTTTTCCTGAATTTCTAGCTAAATAATTACAAATTTCAAAGTTGGCACCCAAATTTCAAAATGGCGGGTGCCTCAGTAATAATAAATGATTACTGCACTCTAGTGTGTAAGAATTTAACTAACATGGCGTCAGTGCACTCTAGTAGACGAAATCATGATGATGGTCTCCAGCAGACGAAACAATATGGTGGACGTGACATCACACTAGCTGATGATGTATACCTTGGTATTGGTGGTAGGAAAGTTTGTAGGTGGCTTCCATGGAAGAAGGATCTATCGATTTTTTTATTTTTGCTGTTAACTGGGTTCGAACCGAGGACTTCAAGGCCTAAGTGCATTTTTTAAATAGTATTATTTTATTATAATTTCGGAATTTTTTTCAGAATTTATAGCATAAAAATTATGGTTTTCCAAGATGGAGGCCGTAACAAAACATGCAAGGGTGTTTTTTAAATATTTTTTTATTAAAATTTAATTAATAAATATTTTTAAAATTTTCCCGAATTTCTATCATTGAAACTACTGATTTTCAAGATGGCAGACATGACTTCATACTAGCTGTCAGTATATACATATACCTTGGTATAAGTGGTGGGAGGTGAGTCTGCCGGTGGCTTCCGGGGAGGAAGGACCTGATGTTTTTTTTTTATATTTGTCCTCGCTGGGTTTAAACCGAGGACTCCAAGCTCCATTGTGTAAGTTTATGTTTTTAATATGTTTTATTAAAATTTTATTAATTTAATTTTTTATAAATTTTAGAATTTTTTTCATAAAAATCGGATAATAAATAAAGATTTAAAATATGGCGGCCATAATGGAAATTGCAACGGTGACATAATCCTAGATGGCGATCATGGCATCCTTATTCCTAGGAACAGCTTATCGGAGGCTGTAGACATGGATGCTTAAGCCATTTTTAGGAATTTGTATTCTTTCTAAGCCAAAGTGATTTTTGAGGTTTTTAGAAATCCTTATTTTTGAATTATCAAATTTTTTAAAGATTTTTTGGCGGAATTTTTTTTTAAAAAAATGGAAATATTGGCGAATTATGACGAATTGTGGGTAAATTTCGGCAAATTTTGAAGGTCAAGGTCATGCAAGATGGCCACCGTGACATCAAAATCCAAGATGGTGGTCGGCTCCAGGCTCCAAACCCTGAACCCTGCGCTCGGACATTATTTCCTATACTACTTGAATTGAATAAAATACAAAGTGACATTTCAGTTCAGTGACAGTGTGATATTAAAAATTTGGTAGCCCTAGAGTTGTTTAAACAAATGTGTTTATTTCATATTGTATAGTGGCAGTTCATCTATTTTCGTTGTATAGGTGCGCATGCATAACACAATTAAATATAATTAAATAAAACATAGTTAAATATAAAATAGAGACAGCGAGATAAGTGATGGATATAGAGTGAGATAGAGATAGATTAAGCGAGGCATAGAGAATGAAATAGAGTTAGATGAAGAGTGATATAGTTATATAGATCTATATACAGGCATATATAGAGGTATAAAAATTGGTATATAGATGATATGGATAGATAGTGGGAGATAGAGATGAATATATGTAGAGATAGGGAGATAAATAGAGATAGATACATAGATACCATTCGGACGAAATTGAACAACTCCCCAGGTGGCCAGAGGAGCCTTTCCACAAAGTGGCCCTGGACGTTTTTGAACCCTAACCCCCCACAAACGAGGCAAATGGTTTCTTGTCGTGATCACAGATATTTTCACATGATGCTCAGAGGCATTTCCCATCTCCAACATGCATGCCAGGATGGTGGCAGCGTTCTTCAACGAAGAGGTTTTTACCCGGTATGGGTACTCCAGTATGCTGCTCACTGACAAAGTGATGCAGTTCATGGGAAAACAGTGGAGGGTAGAGTGCCGCTGCTGGAACATGAAGCACCACACCATCCCAAAGTACCACCCCAGGGGGAATCCGACAGAGCGCCGCATCCAGGACAACCGTCTGGAAGAGTATCATTCAAAATGGGACATCCCTCTCCCAAAGCTGCTTTACTGCCTGCAGCGGACCAATGCCGTGACAGGCCATACCCCCGCAGAGCTGCTCCATGGCACGAACCTGGCCCTATCAGGAGAGCTCCACATTGCCGAGGCAGCAGGGGCAGTGACCCACTCTTCCATCATCAACCTTAGTGAGGAGGCATGCCGATATCCGGCCCAGTCTCTGGCCACCCAAACTCCACAGTCGCCAAGCCCCCCCCCCCCCCCCCCCAACTCCACTGGAACCTGGCCAGATAGTTATGCCTGGTGCCACCACCTGTTGTCTGGCAGTAAGAGCTACTGCATGGGCCTGAGCCTCAAATGAGCTGCTCCCAGGCAGATACTGAAATGACTATGGCCTACCATGTACCTGATCAGGCTGCCAAATGGCAAGTCGACGAAAAATCACCGGGACGACTTATGTCTTGTCCCACCTACTGGCAACCTTAGTACTTCAGCTGGGGATGAAGGACATGCTTTTTAGTTCACCCCGAGTAAATCTAATTCACAAGGAGTAACACCTACCTCCTTCGTATCACATCACTCTCCAATCACCAGCCCACCATCACTCATCCCACTGCTGTTCCACTCCACTCGCCTCACATCTTCTGTCACACCTCATTCCATCATTATTCACCAAAAATCCCGCCTGCCTGATGCGACGCTAGGTAAACTTGTGAGCCTGGTGGACAGGCTAGATCCTGAGGGCGTGCCCTCAGACAAGCCAACCATGCTTGACCCGTACTAGGCCCGAAGTTCACATTCCCGACGAAGAACTCGACACTCTCCGCACCCACGATTGACTGGGACCAACACCATTGGCACTGGACTTGAGCCTGGAGGATTCCTTATTTACCCTGAGAAAGGAGGACCCCGAGCAACCCATGGCCGAATCATCCAAGTTGTCCCATAGGACGTGGTGAGCCCCAGTGTGGCAGTGTTGCGTGGACAGCGCCCGGGAGGAGATGGGGGTTACTTTCTTCCCCCTCAGCGAGACAGGCGACAACCCCCCCCCCCCCCCCCAAACTAAGAATAATTTAAAGATTTTCTCCTTAGTTCCTTATCATAATTTGCCAAACAAACAAACAACTTACTTATCTTACTGCAGTCCTATAACAGGACATTTTTGAACCATAAATAACATGTACTAAATGTAATGAAAATTGTATTAGAAAATTTAATTTGGCCCTACCCTGGCCCTCATTCTGGATCCATCCTTGGCACATCAAGGTGGACAGGGGTGGAGCAGGACACCAGAAGGGGAACCACGAGGGGCCCTGCGCCCCAGGAACAGATCAGCCTGAATGGCTACAGCGGTCTACCCGAGCCCACAGAACCCCACCCTTATTAGGGATTTCAAGTGGTGACACCCACATGTGTAGCCGAACCGAGCGCCGATCCCACCTCAGTGAAATGTCACTACTCCCGCACAACTCCCACCCCAAAGTGTTAGCTCAGGAAACACAGGAGTTCAGCTACCCCTCGACCCCACACCTCCCAGCCAGTGTGGGGCACAGTGCATTGTGGCAGTGAGTGACAGGGGCATCGATAACCACAGTGGCCTCACGTGAAAAAGGGGGGGGGGGGGGGGGGGGAATGATGCTAAACATCGTTGTTTCTCCAATTTGTACAGATCACTATGGCACATTGCTGCCTAGTCCCGGCCTGTGTACCTGTGTGTGCTACCACAACGCACCCCAGCACATCACCTGGCAGGCTAGTAAACGCAACGAACCCCAGATGCCACCTGCATATCGATTGTCGCTCAAACAGCAATCGAAAAATTTTCTTTTTTTCTCATTAATGCGTTTATGATTATAATTGCTTAATTCAGCAGTTACTAAACAATGTTTTTCACAGGAAAGATGCTAATCAATAGATAAAAAATTGTCCCTTAGCAAGACTAGGCTGAGGTTATGGCTTGCATTACTCTTTTGCACACAGCACGCTTTCGCAGGAATTGGGCTGGAATGAACTCACCGTCTGCATAATTTAAACATGTGTGCCCACATATGGGACGTTCTCATATTATACATAACTTTAGATTTTTAGCCTAGGCACGAGTCGTGGCCCAGACCTTATTAATTAGAACCTTGTCGTCAGGCCGCCGGTTAGTCGAAATGCATCACCAACTCTATTTTCATTTAACACTACCCGAGGACTTTTGGGGCCCCCTCTTTGTTCCACCCACGTGACGTAGACCTAGTTTATGGCCTCGTGCTATGTTCCATGTTAGTCAACTGAGCTTAATACGTAATAACCGCCCATGTGTCGAAGGTTTTTTTTGCATTGTCATTTCGTGTTTTAGGGTTTTGTAGTTGTTTCCAATGTAAACCAATTGGAAATGGTCGCTACTTGTAATTTGTAGGGTAATTCGTATTCGTTATTTTGTCACATGTAATCAGCATCGCAAGCACATACCTCATGTACAAGCATGCCATTTTCAATTCAAGGCAGGATGTCGAGGATGCCCATCTCAATAACTTTTATCCAAGGGCCAGGTGGCTGGTAAATAAACAGTCACAGCCAAATGAGTAAACCAGTACTCGTCGTACAAGCTAAAGACCATACTAAGCATTCTGTGTAGAGTTGAGGCTCCCGCAGTAAACAGATCTTGTACATACTGATTGTGCATGTACGAGGGAAGAATGCATAATAAAGACAGTTTTACCAGAATACTGATATTCTAATCCCATGACTAACTTGTCAACCTTCAGCATAATGTCCCTGGAAGATAGGGTGACACCAGCCATGTGGCGATGTCGTGCCCCGAGTAAGGCTTCGTGCTCTGTGAACTAGCAAGCCGGACTCGCATAAATTGCTAGTAGGTGCCTACGGCAACATCCTTCACCATTACCAGCAGCAGGAGGAGGCAGATCGACAATCAAACATTATGAAACGTAGTTAATTTTTGTATGACGTGTGGGTAAGAATAAAGACTAGCCTACATTGGGGTACAATGGTGGAGGGCGTAACGAAGAAAAGAGACTCACTTATGGCTTATTACAGGACTCGCCACTCACCTTTGTAAAACTAAAAAGTCTGTGAAGTCTGGAGCTGATGCAGATGATATATATCAAATAAATGGTTTGCATTTTTTTCCGGCCTATACACGACTGTCAGTAACTATACTTACAAAGGTAAGAAATAAAACATGCTTGTTTGCAAAAATTTTTTATTTATGTATAAAACATTTACTTACGATCACCTAGAATTTTATATTTTAATGGTTGGAGAGAAATAGGACAAATTAATCCCTTATCTGTGTTGGTAAAATAGCATTTTACCTAGCTACCACCGAAAAATGGCGCAAAACACTATTATCTTATGACACATTTCTCCATGCCCCTGGAACTACCACTCCACATAAAAGCATGTCCACAAAACCAAGCGATATATACAAATTATTTTTATGATTCACTGTTTCTTAAGAAATTGTGAAGCAATATGCAAGACATTACAACATAGAGGCATGATCTGGTTAAAGTGTGTTTGGTTTTTGTTATACTCAAAATATGGCAGCAAAGACTTTCTTTATAAAGAGGTATTTATTTTCAATCAATGCTATTAGAATAATGCTAAATATATGTTTGTAGTTGTACAATTCAGTTTCACTGTGAAATGGAAATCATCTTTTTGAAACCACTCTTGCTCATTTACAGGAATTAAAAAAAAAATTCAGATAGGTGAATAAAATGAGAACCAGGATCATGGTGACAATGAAGAAAGTACTACCCTTTCTGCTAATGAAGGTGCAACTTCTTCTCAAGATTCAAAATTGAATACTGCGGCTATGAATTGAACAAAGCAAACAAAAATTTGACTTCAGAAATTGTACATGCCAAGAGGCATATTCTAGAAGCATTTGGGCATGTAAAAGGCAGCATGAATGACAAATGCAATATGTTTGGCAACTTATAGCAAATTAAGGAAATTAAAAAACCTGAACACAAGAGACATTCTAATGACGAAATTCATAACAGTTTTCCGAGCATGCATGATACACAAGAGTTAGCCAAAAAACCATACATCTGCTTCAATCTTTCAACCAGATGAATAAATCTCAGTTTTACCAGTTCTCCTCAAGTATATCTTCACATAATTCACATTATTAAATATCTCAGTCACCTAAAAGGTCCACCCTCAACTAATTCACCACACAATCCAACATGCCAGTCTCACTCGGTCCATCATCGTCGTCTAAGTCACAGCAGAATCCAGAATACCAGTCTCCATTCGTTCAATCACCACCCCAGTCACAGAATCAAACATGCCTGTGCTTTCCTCACCTCAGCCATGGCAGAATTGCACATACCAGTCCCCACTCAAGCTATTATCACCCCAGCCACCACAGAACCACAAAAACAAGTCTCTACTCAGTCTCCACTCAATCAATCATCCCCTCAGCCACCACAGATTCAGACAAACCAATCTCAACCTGGTATAAATACTTTGCTGAGAGGGCTACAATTTACGAGCATTACGAAAATTCCGATGACATGAGAGGAACAGTTAGGTACATGATGGGGCAACCGGTTGAGCAGCCGACAGGGGAGAGGCAGAAATGACGCTGCACACTTGCGCAACAGGATAATTTAGCCCTTGCATACATGCATATATTCTTTTTGATCTGCAACCTCAGCCAACGAGAATTATGTTTTCTATACTTAATAATATAATAAGACAGAAGTTTCACTTGTGTCACACGTGGAATCCAAGCACACGCTTCTTTTACATAGTAGGGAAACAGTTCAATTACATTTTTTTTTTCAAAAAGCTTCCAAACTACATCTTTACCATGAAAACTAATGTCAATCCAACATGCAAGTGCTAGTTGATAACTACAATCTGTATTGAAGAAGACCTAAATGGCCATGGGAGCTAATTAATGTTGCAAAGCAAAGGGTCAATGATGGCATTATTCATGTTGTGAATGCTATATTCACCCAAAAATATAATTGTTTTGGTTTTTTTAAATTGGTTTTTAGACATTTTCGAAATTGGGGTTTTTAGCTTGTCTATAAAAAATATTCACCAATGAGTAAATCTTTATTCGCATGTTGGGAGGAGATGTAGAGATTAGAATGAGTCGTCCATTTCCAAAACTCGTTAAGTCCACAATTTTCCGAAATTGAGATTTTTGCGCCATTTTATAGAGCATAGCAATATGCATCGCTCGAAGAAACAAAACTGCTACAAAAGCCGATTTTCCCCCCTGAAAAAATGAATTGAAAACTGGTTACAGTTCCAAATCTCGTCAAGTCCATGGCCAAAACAGTATCAAAACTTGTTATGTCCACCAGCACAACAAGCTACAAAAGCCGTTAAGTCCAGCTAGTTTTCTGTTCACATTTCGTACTACAGATTCAAAATCCAATGTCCAAAATATATTTACCCACCGAATGTTGGCAGAGATCATCCACGTTCATTTTTATGTTGATCGTAGTGTAACTGGGTCTTAAAAATTGGTTGTGTTAGTTAGTAAACATGGAAAAATAATTATTGTAGGACATGTAAACTACCTACATAATATTGTTTTTGTTTTGCTCTCTTCTTGGTTATTTTGATGGTGGAATTGGTCGAGTATTGTATTCGTAAATAGCAATGCAAATTGACGAAACAATACATCCAGCTTTACCTGGGAATGCAAGAAAAAAGACAAGGAATAAGGAGACATGGAAGAAATCTATAGCACAGAGGATGAGGTTAGTATAAACTCTTCCCCTTCATGGCCTATCTCACTGCATTGTTGTTTTTAACATTGGGTTCGGTTCCCCATCAACTGACGTGTGTTCATTTTGTTTAATGCACACTGAAACCATCAGAGCCACTCGCAATCAAGAGGAAAAAGTACAGCTGCAAACAGAATTTAATGTTCACAAAGCTAAAGCGAAGGCCTTTTTTGATATTCTTCGTACTGATGTGGAGGGAACAAAAACCATATAGTTTGACTGCCAGAAAAATTTGGTTTTACCCAAACTTCCAGATCAGTCGTCATATTATTTGAGGCAGTTGTACTAGTACAATTTCACGGTTTGTGAATGTTCGTCCAAAGATCATCAAACACAAGAGAACACATTTTGCTACATATGGTTGGAATGCGATTTCAATAAAAGTTCTAATCATATTGCTTCTGCCATATACCATAGGTTATGCAATGCTGACTTGGAAGGTATCAAAATGGTAAACCTAGTAAGTGACGGTTGCGGGGGACAAAATAAGAACTGTGTAATGGTTGGAATGGTATGTACCTGGATGGAAAAATGTGCCCCCCAGAGTGTTAAAAGTGTGAACATTGTGTATCCTGTGGTTGGACACTCATACATTCCTCCCGACAGAGTTTTTGGTAGGATTAAAAAAGAGGTCAAAGCTAGAGAGAACATTGTCAGTCCACAATGTCAAAATTTTTGAGTGTGTTGGGACTGTCTATCAAATGGGTACTGATGTAGAAGTATACAACTGGAAAACTTCTGTAATGGGCAAACCCAAGACGTCAACTACTCCTACTGTATCAGGTAAAGCCAAGTTGCCTGCAAACTGGCATTTTAAATTTCAACCATGCAAACGGATTATCATTCAGAATTCCATCACTGGTATCAAAGTCAGAGGAGAAACCACCTACAATGTAAGTATTGGGACTGCAAGAAGCATCTGCAGAAAAGGGAAGTCATGGAATGAAACCACACCAAGTATCATTGCCAAAGGAGAGGTTATCAAAGCTGCCAAGCTGGAAGATGTCAAAAAACTTCTCCAGAAACCCTATGGGGAGAACTGGGTGATGGATGAAAGGTTATCTTTTTACAAACAGCTTTGTATTAACCAAGAACGTTTGATACAAAAGAGTCATGAAGAAGAGGTGGTTGACGATATTGGGGATCTTCCCAAAGAAGATGATAATGTTTTTGGCATTTAAGTTGCACATAAATGGCAGACACATTTTATTTTGCAGATATAAATTTAGTGGTTCTGTTGGGTTTGCAAATTGCATGCATATAAAAATTAACACTGTGCTTTGAAACACTGTTTTAATGCTATCCCTGATTTACCGAATTCTGCCATTTTGTTAGACAAAACAGTTATAAAACTCGTTAAGTTCACATTACAGTTCCAAAAGTCGTTAAGTCCAACACATTATATTTATTTATTAAAAATCGGCTGTTGTACGATTTTATACAGTAATACCAATACAAAGTACTCAAATAAACAAACGTGTACTAATTTTCCCATTATTTTATATCTTTTAGGAGAGAAATAAAACGTTTTATCTCTTTCCTGAAAAATTTTACTTTATGGACTTAACGTGTTTTGGAAATGGACGACTCAGATGCTTATACAAAAGACTTGAAAAAATGCTGCAAAGGACGTTCCCATTTTTTCACATTCCAGTAACAGCTCACTTCCCTTTTGCATTGGTTCATCCCACCAGGATAGTGAAGTTAATGTACAGAGTTGGGCTGGCCAACCTAAAGGCCTATTAAAAAATATTAAAATAACTTGCCAACTTGTTTTAAGAATATAGTCTCCTTAGTACAATAATGTACTCCCTTCCCCCTGATTAAAGGTATTTTGGTTTGTAATAAAACTAATTCATGAATTTTAAAAAAATTATATTATTTTACATACCTTACTTATACAAGTCACTGAACATTATCAGTAAGACCTCAACTCTCAACTATCACAATTAAAAAATTTGCATTTGGTGGCCAATGGCAGCTCATGTATCTTAAGTAAGGGTCCACACCTGTTAAAAGGATAAAAGTAATTTTAGAAATGTCAACTAAGACAAAATGCAGTTTTCTGGTGGTTTTTGTTCATAGATTTGAAATAGTTAATGTAGATGTTGGCTAGTATTAAAATGTCTTTTCAATAGCTACTTTACTTGTAAGCTAAGTCTAACAGTCTAACCTAATATATATATATATTTTTTTTCTTTGAATATATATATTTAAAAAAAAAAACACATTAAGCTGAACTCACAATGAGTCATTGCATCGGCCTGTCAACAAGCTGAATGATTTACGATCCGCATGGCCAACATATTTTTCTATGGTTGCTAGCAAATAATATTAAGGCTTAAATTTTTGACTAAATTTCTTTTGTGAATGTTTACCAGTCTGACGATCAGCACTATGAGACAGATTATTGCTAGTCCTGCTAAACTCCGCAATTGTTGGCTCCACAGATTTTATGCACACACACAAACACACATGCATGCACACTCACACATGCATGCACACACACACGCACTCTGACACACAATGAGTGACATGTAATTACAAAGATATCACAATTTTCCTACATGGCTCTTATAAATTAAGGAATGTTCTTATAGTGACTGCTCAGTGTACAATAGAGCTCATTGTCCCACAAATCTTAGCTGCACTTTCAGATAGAAGAAAAAACAGAAGAGCTGTTTACTAACTGTATTGCAAACAGCAGGCAGGTAAAACAAATTCTCTTCACATACACAGATCTTTCAGTTCTGTGTCTAATTATTAAGTTTGAACTTTCCTCAATTTCCTACTTAAGTAGATTTCAAATAAAGACTACCTACCTATTACTGTCACTACCACGTTGCAACTTTCAGAAAATTTCTACCTACTTTTATTTCATGATCCCTAGACATTAACAATGTGTGCTTGCGTGTGTATGTATATGTGTATATATATGTGTGTGTGTGTATATATATATGTGTGTGTGTATATATATATGTGTGTGTATATATATATATATATATATATATATGTGTGTGTGTGTTTGTGTGTATGTATCAGGCGCGTAGGAACCGGGGGGGGGGGGGGGGGGGGGGGGGACCCAGGCAACTGCCCGGCCATAACATTTCATGGCCGGGCAAAGTGATGGTTTTGCCCGGCCATTGCATCAGATGAACAAGAGGCATTGTCTTCATTGCAATGCTAAGTGGTTTTGTGGGATTTTCTTGTCTGTGCGCTACTTTATTCTTAAAATAAATTAAGACTTTTCGATAAGTGTACAGGCACAATAAATACGGCAACTGTTCTTGTTTTCTTCTAAATATTCACGTTTCACAGTGCTGATAGCGGAAATATTATTGTGGGATATAAGACCAGTAAATGTTTCCGCTCGTTGCAGTAGCTTACGCTCCGTTTTTGTCCACCCTTGTCTACCTGACCTTCAGACCCTTGCATTCACCCCGCCTCGTTTCTACCTAACGGTAACGACCTGACGTGCATAGCGTTTTCCACATCAGTCATCATTCAACAGCTGTACGTCTTGCTTTTAAGTCCAAGAAACTTTGTTAGCCGTACTACAGAACTGTTTAAAATAAACTTATTTATATGTAGTATCGTGAGTGAGTAGTGTGGGATGGCAGTGATGAAAAACATTTAGGGTTTAAGGAGAAAATTTAGAACAGTATTTTAATTTTTGCTGCGTACAATGACTCAGAAAAGCATCAACTTTTTCTTCAACAACTGTTCTGCACAGTCCTGCAGTTCATCACAACAACCGGCTAAAAGGCTGTAATGCCTGTGAAGACAAAGATCCTAAAGAAGAGGTTGGTTCCTTTAACTCAGGTATTACTTTTGAGCAGTTTAGACTGAGACAAATTTTTACATGATCCCGAAAACCATATGTAATATACCTATTTAACATTAAAGTTTAGTATGTCGGTACATTATTTCTTTCCACTCGTCGCTCGTGATTATTCCATCGAGTAATAAAAAAATTTCTTTGAATCTACAAATCATTGAACAAGAATTTATCAAGCAGATTTGCAGTTATTTTTAAGCATCTTCATTCGCCTATTCTGTGGGGTTCGCATTTTAAACTTATTATTAAGGGGAGTCTGACGGTAAAAAAATTAAAATATTGACTTCTTTAATTTTTAATACCAAAATAAAATTTCGACTTTCCTGAATAAAATGATATGAGTGTTATTGCAAAAAGCTTTTTTCATCTTTAATTTTAATCTTTGCCTTTTCTACAGCTTTAGATAACTTGATATCTGGGGACTAAATTTGAAGGTGCTTGTAATTTATGTACTCTGTGCAGTGGGAAAATTCAACAATTTGCCTTTAAACTGAATTCTACGAGGCGAAAACTGATAAGTGAACACCGTTTTGTAATGCCGAGCCTTAAGTAAATTTGTTATAAAAAAAAGTTAAAATTTATGCTAGTAGTACATTCTATTTTTATGTACGAAAGATGCTTAAATAGCACCATTTTGCTCCTTAGAATACAATTTTTTTCCTACCGGGGAGAGCCCCCGGACACCCCCCCTTTGCCCCCCCATTAAATATTTGCTTCCTACGCACCTGGTATGTATATAATCTCACCTTTTTATGAACACTATCTAACCAAATTTTGCATAAATTATCAGTTTAATGTAAAAGCTTCAGAGATAAAAAAAAAACTCGGTTGAGTTGTTTAATGGGCAAAATCTGACCTTTGGAATGGAAATGAGGAATGTATTTGAAAACTTAAAAATCACTAATTCCCTTAAGTATGTGCAATCCTACATCCATTAAAATTTATTAAACCTTCCAAGAAAGGTGTTTTGTTTGAAAGGCTTTTATATAAAATCAACCATTCAAGAGTATAAGCAGAATTTCATGGAGGGGAGGGGAGTGGGGAGATAGAACCTATTTGCCTGCTGTTTGCTTTCAAGTTATTTCTTTTTTGGTCGCGGGATTGATAGATCTTTTTTAAGGATTTTGTGGAGGGATGTATCCACCCACCCCTTCCCCTTCACAACTATGTATGTCCAAGCAACCATTAGTCTAATGGGTGGAATAAGAGGATTATTTTAGTTCTTAAATCCCTAAAGCCGAGGCCACACATAAAGCTATGCAATGTTCGCAATATTCACTATTTTTGCTATGTTTGCTATGTTTGCTATGTTCGCTACTTTTGCTGAGTCAGGTGGCCAAACAGGATAGTCTAGTTCACAATGTTGGAGACACACATGCAATGGGATTCAAGTGACGATTCCGAACATGATAATATTCAGCTGGATCTCACAGTATGTAAACATAAAAATAAATGGGTTCATAAATTTAAGATAAAAAAGGGGGTTGTCTGTAAAGTCGGTTTACGGACGATAATTTTACGTGATAACGTCGTATCAAATTTTTTAAATTGCTGTTTTTAAAAAGCCCGCCTTAACCTGTTTGATATTATAGATGATTTTCTCGCACGGTGGTTGGCCGGTTCTTGCACGCTCGGCTCAGGCGGAACGTGACAATGAGTCATGCTTTTTCATACGTGCAGCCGGCGTTCATCGATTTATAAGACGTTATCACGTCCAAAAAAAAAAAAAAAAAATTATAATTTGATGAAGCAGTTACTTGTGAGGATGAAACAAAATTTATGGATTATTTCAGAATAAATTGAACTCAGTGTGATAGCATTCCCTTGAAATCAAATCCCAGGCATTTTCCTGCATATCCTGTCTTGTATATTCTTTCATCAATTTATTCCATAAACATGTATATTTTCGTAATCTTTCAATTAACTTTTCCGTCAACTTGACTATTTAAAACATAATACTGAGAGATATTAAACTTCATAAAAAGCAAACACGGTAGTAGAGCATAATTCCACACGAAAACTGATGTTTTTGGTTATCTTCACATGCAAAGTCAGTGACGTTTAGAAAAATAGCCGAGAACCAAACACCCAGCGACGTCACCAGGATCGCCAACATAGCGAACATAGCTAACACAGCTTGGTGTTGCCAGTGACACCTGAGATGCAGCTGGCTATATTTTACTTGCGTAGTGAACATCGCGAACATAGCTAAGCATAGTGCTCAGTGTGGCTCAATCATCAAATCTGTTGAAAGTTAGTGAAAACATCATAAATATTACCTAAAAATTTCATCTAAAACATTTTTTTTATATGACCAATCACTAATGCAATGGGTAACCAAAATGAGGACGTAGAAATTCATTACCTCTTCACAGAAACTATAAAGGTCACATTCAGTACCATTTGTTAAAACATCTTAATACAACAGGTTTGTTGTCAAACGTTTTGATTATGCAACCCCTAGCACAAGGGGCAAATAAATTTGTTTCGTGCTTTGCTTATGGGAGGAAATGGATTGTTACTTTCATGTGAATTTTCACAAGGGGCACATGACAGAACATAGTTACTTGTTCTGAGTCAATGTGAAGCTTATTGCAATGTCATACGTATGGAGCATATTCTATAAATTAAAAAAAAAAATGCTGGATGCATTAAAAAGAAAACATTCAAAACATTTTGGATGCATGGTATAAGCTGTTTGTTTAATTCTTTTGGAATATTATAGAACATTATAGATAGCTTTCAACATTTATATCCCAGAATGTTTCAGAATTTTCTAGAATATTCTGTAACTTACTAAAATGTTCAATGTCCAAAAAAAATTTAGGAACAATGTAATAAAACATTAATAAATTTAACACTAGACTGTGGCAAAAAAAAACCATGACTTACCTGAAAGGTGAAACTTCAATAAATAATGGCACACCAACCATTGGCAAGACTTGAAATAAAAAGAATTTAAAAAAATGTACCAACATTAATCTTTTCAATATTTGTTTAAAATCAACTTTCACCCTTTTTCGTTTAAATATAAAGAAATGTGCACTGAGAGGTGTGTATTATGGCATGGACAGCCTTTGAGGTAGTTTGGTCTAGGGTGAAATGCACCGAAAATTATATCCCTGTGTTTAGACAGAGAATTACAAAATGAAACCCAGCGAGAGTACTTTTCCAAATCTTCAAATAGCTTGTCAGTCTGCATACAGACAATATCAACTATAGTTTTACACCAGGGTCCATGGCTGCTGAAAACAAAATGTTTCCTTGCAAACCACCAATAATTGTGACTACCAACGGCTGCTCCAAAGTTGCTACCATGTCCGACTTTCTGCTAGGCACCAGGTTCACAGCAACACGTGTTCCCTCGGGTAGCTGTACAGCTTCAGCTATGGCCCTGGCACCGTGAAGTGGTGTTCACTGAAGCCTTCATCACTTAGCCCCAGCAACAGTCTGAAAGTCCTGCTTCCGAAGCAATCTCCGTAGGTTGCCTCACTTCAGAGATTCACACTCTAGGCACTATTAGGCTTAAAACAACATCCTCCTCTGTCCCATAATTACTAATTTGCAGAGTTGGTGAATTAAGTATTAACTCTACAGTACAATAAAGCTCCCCTTACATCCATGTTGTGAACAGCATGAACCGACCATTATGTCATCTGGAATCTCACTGCTTAGAACTGCACAGAACTCCCTGAAAGTGCCATCAACTAACCGAATCCACTTTAAACCACCCATCTTGTGTCAATAGAACATTTTGCCATAAAATGTGTTTTAAAATACAGTAGAACCTCCTATTAACTTTAAAATTGTAACTTTTAACAGAAGTTTTTATTTCAGCAGTGAGGCTAAAAAATAGTTAATAATGGTTTGTTTTGTGTGGTAAAGTTTGTTTATGATATACTACATCTGTTCTAGTTTATTGTTAACACTTTTATGAGAAATAAACAATATTTAACAAAACTTATTTTGCCAAATACCAACACACTGTGAAATATATAGAATACAACACAAAACATTTCCAACAGTATCAAACCCTTTTCCAACAGTTTGGCCAGTTACCATTCTTCAAAGGGCCATGCCTGAGATTCTGCAAGTTACAGCATCTGCAACCTGTTGCCCTTCCATGTACTCGTGTGGCAATTGTCATTGCCGGTTTGCAATGAAACTATACAGTGTTTTCATGGACCGCTGATTTCATCCATGCAATTTGGCAAGCTATTTGAGGATTTTGAAAAGTAAAATCACCAGGTATATATGACATAATCCCGTGTCTAAATCCCGGGACGAACAGGCTCATTATAGTTTTCAGCATATTACACCCCGGACAAAACTACCGCAAAGGCATTATTAGTGTGTTGATGTCTCAACCTCATTGTTGATGAAACAATAAGCCGAAATAAAAAAAAAAATATAATATTCATTATATCATTAACCTGATAATTAAAGCAATTAAACAAATAGCTTAATGTATAGTTCCTTAAGCAGCCTTTAAACACTTGAGGTGTTCAGGTGTTGTGCCATACCTTTGTTGTGATTGTGCTCGTACATGAAGCAACTAATTCTGGGAACTTCAAGAATAATCTATGTACACTGTTTTGAAGTTACTTTGCAAAAATAATAGTGTGTGTATAAATTATAAATGTCTTTGTTACATTCAATAGTTTACAAAGAAAAGATACACGTGTCTATTACTCTTTTTATATTTTATTCAATCACTATTCTATAAAAACATAATCGCTTTGAGCAATTGCAAGACAGACTATCATGATCCTGACAATTTTATCACATTTTGATCTCTAAAGCTCTTCACAGATCACGTTGAATCTAATGCTCAATCCACACACACATTAAGAAATAAAATGCTACATTAAAAACTACATACATGTGTCACACACATGGCAACATCTCCAAATAAAGACAAACACTCAACAGCAGCCATATTTACAGATAACTGTAATAAAATCAGATATTTCACATACTTCATTTTTCCAATAATCTCTGCATTATATATTCATATAACAACATTACAGTAACGGTTCAAGTCAACCACCCTGATTTTATGGTCTTAAATGTATTAATCTTTAATACTAGGAATGCCGCACAGTAGTATAGTTATGTTTGTCTAGAGATAGGTTTAAGGCTATGACTTTACATTGACACCCTTCTGAAATATCTTTTATTTTACACAAAATTTGAGACTGAGCTAAATAACTACGCACATTAAAGTCCTGCTAATCCGAACCAATTGAGGCCAAGACCTTTTCAGATCAGCCGAATAATTGCCGTAATGCAAAATCATGTAGTAAATACATCTCTATAAACATTAAGTTATCACGTAACACAATCTATAACACTTTTACAAGCACAAAATCACTAAACATGTTGATAATAGCATCAAAACATCATTTTTTAATTTGTTTTTCTTAGTAACTGTGTTCATATTTAGTTCACCACACTGCCAAAGAAGGTGACAAACAAGCTCAACGGCCTGTAGAAGCAGGTCTGCCAACAGCTTTGAGTGTTCCACTAGCACCTGGACATTCAGACACTTCAAAAGGACCTTGCTTCTTTTTCTGTTATTTTCAAAACAAAACTTGACAAAACCAACCATTGACTTGAAGCAGTCAAGGAGAAGCTCACATCTCAAGATGAAAAGTTGGACGATCTTTGGCAGTACAGCAAGAGAAACGTAATACAAGACAGTTTTCAATTAGAGTTAAGTCAATCTGACATTGCCAGGTGTCACAGAATCGGGAAACCAAAACGTTCAGTTGCTGATGTTGTGAGAGACAGTTCACCCCCTATCATAGTAAAATTTATCAACTACCAAAACAGACTGCAAGTATTCCATGTCGAGAGATTACTTAAAAGGTTTTCTACTAGTGATCACAGAGTCTTTAACAAACGAGAGACAGCAAATTCTTAAGGCGGCAAAAGAAAATATCAGCGCAAAACAGTGTTGGGAGTTAGAAAAAGGATTCTAATGTTTAGTTCGAAGCTGCAGACAAACTTATTTGTTTATTTAGAAGTATGCTTTCATTTTATTTTAGTGATATTAATTTGTGTTACTTTATTCTCAGTGTGTGTGTTTGTGTATATTCTTTGCTCAGAAATTATTTTAGGCATTACATTCTAATCCATTAGAGACTCATCTTTTTAGTTAGGAAAATCAATTATTATAGTGCATTTAGAGTTAATAGCAATGGTATAAGTGTGTGCATGAGTGGAATTGCTGACTGTACCACAAGCTGCCAGGCTGAAGACCTGGTGAGTACTGTGGATATTGTTTTCAAAAATTTCTGCTTTTTAGTATTTTTAGTATGGGTAATTATTTCCAGATGTTGTCAGTACTGAGCCCAGTGTCAGAGTATTTCGCGGAACTGTGCGACCTGCCCTTGGTCCTCAGCTCGTTGCTGATCCTTTATTGTCCGCCCCTACCCCAGATGCATACAGCTGACGCACAGCAATGCCCACCATTCGGAGTTTGAAGCTTTTTTTCACGATCAAAGCCTCCGTGCTATTCTCATACCCGAGACCTGGTACATCCTCTCCCAGTCCGTAAATCTTTATTTTTAGAGACATAACTGTAAGCCAGGAGTAGTGTATAAACCTCCTAATGTAGCTGATTTCAGTGATTTTGAAACAAATCTTGTGAATAACTCTAGCAATTACATTCACATAATTGCCATGGGTGATTTTAACAATACGTTATTAAATTCCACAGAAGCAAGTCAGTTTCAAAACGTGGTTAACTCCTGCAATATATCTATGTATCCTCTTAGCGCTAAACACCACAAAGCCATGTCACATATCTACTTGGATCTAACATCACCTCTAACCTCCTGGACTTTGTCGCCATGACTTGATTTAGGTGCCATTTTCAATTCAGGTTCCTAAATTTCCAGCAAAAATTATTACTTTTAGACACTTGGAGAATATTGACAAAGCTGCTTTAGTTGCTGCTGGGCAGCAGATTCCGTGGGAAGAAATAAAAAGCCTCTATTCCACTGATAATAAAGTGAATTTTTTCTGCAATACCTTTAGACAATTTCCTTAAGAAACACATTCGCCTCCTTCCCCTGATGACCCAGGCTATCTATCCCATCCCATCACTCATGGCATGGAGAGATGCTGTGTACAGTCAGTTCAAAAGATTTGTCATCGAATAACTTAGCAGATGTGCACTTCGAAACATAGTTTAAAAAGAAATAGCTGTACGCAAGAGGTGCACAAAGCTAGGTTCACTCGTGCACTTTCACTTGGCTCTCTCACGTCGCCTGCTTAGCTCTGGAGAAATCTACGAAGGTTAGGGGTATGGAAGAAAAGAAACTAGACACTTGATTTGATGTTAAAACTGACAGCTTAAAACTTGCAGTTCTTGTATAATTCATTTATATGCTGATATTAAGTGTAATACTGTATGATAAAGACTTGGGACTTTAAAAGAGAGAGTGTTGGCAGCAGTGATACAAGGTAGACGAGTTGGAGTGGATAACATGTAACGATGCAGGAAGTGATAATAAAGAATAAAGCAGTGTTAATAAGAGACAGTTATTATTGTAGAAGTAAAATTATAGTAATCATACAAATAATAAAACAATACACAATCAGATATCAACAGGAAATCTACGCATCCTGAATTAATGTTTTCTTTTAAAAATGTTTAAAGATAACCATAAAACAGTTTACTGCATAAAAAACAGTGCTGAAAGTGTGGATAATTTGCTTATCCAGTAATGAAATTACTGCTTCCCTGTTTACTCATTCTTCTCTTTAATAATTTCAGTTTCTCTTTAGCAAATTCAGTTCCCCTCTTTGTGGAAATTAGCTTATGTTATACCTGTCTCCAAAACCTAGTCACCACCATCTATCTGAGATTATCTTTCAACTATTCTTCCAGTTGATCCAAGCTGCTAGAGTTCACTGTACTTAGTCAAATGAGAGCTTACCTAACTGAAAATCACATGTTGGTCAAATAAAAGTCCAGGTTTAAAAATCTTCATAGTACAAACACTGCACTTGTCATTATACTCAATAACATTCAACATGAAATCGAAAACAAACATATTACACTTCTCAGTTTATTAGACTTCAAAAAAGCATTTGACAATGTTAACAATGATATCCCTCTGATAATGCTGTTGCATAGTTTTAATCTTACTTATCCAACACGTAGCAGTGTGTTAAATCTGGTAAGTCAATGTCAGTCTGGCGCCTTGTCTGCTCAGGTGTTCCACAGAGTCCCATACTTGGCCTGCTTTTGTTTTCCTCACATATTAATGATCTTCCTTTATCTGTTCAGAACTGTTAATACCACTTATATGCTGATGATTTACAAGTTTACATGTCTTTTCCACCTCATGATTTAATAAATGGTATACGCAAGTTAAATATGGATCTCGATGGTATTTTGAAATTGTCTATAAATAATGGATTGCAAATGAATCGTTCTGAAGCGGAATCACCCGCTTTTTGACGTCATGTGCCTGCCAACCGTCCCACTTCTATTTCTTCCCCCTCCACTCTAGGCACGATAGCACCTCCGTAGGGCATATAAGCAACTGCTAGCATAACTTCAACCTCTCTTGGTAGCTGGTATTGATTGTTTGCTTGTGACCGAGGTCACTAGGTCAGGACTTTGAATGTCGCATGAAGTCGCTTGCAAATAGTGAGAGAGTTCCGTGGTGCACACATCAGAGGTGCAGGCATGACACGACATAAGTACGGTGAATGATTTGTGCTGGTGCGAGTGGCCGCTCCCGTAAGTTTGACAATGAGATTACTTGATTCAGCTTGCCACTTCACAATTATTGTTTGGATTTAGCCTTGTACTTTCATTTTCATGTTAACTTCAGCCTACTTATGTTGCATCATTGTGCACTTTGGCATGTTCTGCTCATGCAAACTGTTTTTTTTTTTTGGTCATGCTCTAAGTTAAATTATGTTGTTGTTCCTTTGTAACGTAACTTTTTGCTAGACATGTGTATCTCGGTAGTTTGCTATTCTCGTCACCTGTATGACCCACGTCGCGGTCGTAGCACGACTTGCATTGCGCCGTGATGTTTAAAATGCTCGAACCCTGGAACGATGAATTGTTCACATTCGTAATAATCACCTGTTTGTGTTAACTTGTTAAGCTTGCTTTACCTATGTATGTTTAATGCTTGGTTTGATCCCTCGGGACACTGCATAGTTCTTACGTAATTTACTTGTCTAAATAACTTAACTTATTGTGTAGAGTATGGTAATTTTTTACTAGTGTGTCACTTTAGTTCTTTGCTAAGCTTTCATGTAATCAACATAATTTATTCTTGTCATATTTTTGTAGCCTTTGCAATGTAGAGACAATAATCATTTTTTAATATCATTGTTTTCAAAGAATTTTGCAGATGTCATGTAGTAATTTGTGCCTAGGTAAATATTTTGGCTGTAAAGATATTTTGTGATGATTCTGAAAAGATTGCTTTCTAGTTCACTAAATTGATCTCCACATTTAACGCTGATAAGTAGAAAAACATTTGGTTTGGCACTTTGCATGGCCTCAAATATCTAAAACAGCTTTTGTTGACCTAAGTTAAAAAATATTTACTTCAGTCTCTTGTAAACAATATTTTTTATTACTGTGATACTGTTTATGGCGAATCAACCGAGGTGTAATACAAAAGGTTACAGCATATTCAAAATTTATGCGTCCATTTTATTTTTATTTTGTGGAGTCATGAGCACACCGCCCCATATTGCAATAGATTTTCTTGGCTAAAACTTTACTAACAATGACAATTCCATTTCCTTTTTGGGCTTAAGAAAACATTAAAGACACAGTCCCCATCCTCTCTTGCTGACAATTTTCAGTACCTTGGTTCACGTCTTTATATAGGTACACGCCCTTGGAGAAATTGTTCTTTGCTCATCTCCCAACACAAAACAGCTGTATACTCAAAATCCTTTTCTGTGGCAATTGCACATATCTTGAATGAATTACCAGAGTCAATCAGACTTCCAAATTCACTTTCCGTGTTTAACCAAGGTGCAATGCAAAAGGTTACAGGGTATTAAAAATTTGTGTGTCCGTTTTTAAGAAAACATTATTCAGGTAAGTACTTGCTAAACTCCAATGATCAGGTTTATCTGTGGTAGCAGCCATGTATGACTGAATATGTGAGAATGAGAATTAATTATAATAAAAAAATGTGTTAGTATTTTAAGAATTGTTTACATTTGGTTAGATTTTTTGAATGTTCTGTCATAAAATATTTGGAAACTATTGAAATTATATTATATAGATTTATAAACAACCTTTTAAACTCCTTTTTTAATACCCTATACGTTAGGTGAATCATGTTTATCTTATGTGCTAATTTTTTGTTGTTATTTTTATATTTGCTCGTGGTTTGTTAGTTTAGTTTGTATATTATTATATTTGCAAGTACTTCTTGTTTTTCTTGGCTATAGTTTTTTATAAGTTTATCTTGCATATACCTATTTAGTAAAGATGTACGTGGTTAGTGTAAGACAAGCAGCACACTTAACTTCACAACAATTGAAATAAGACAAAAAATAATTTTTAAAATAAAAATATATATTTTTTTAAATATCCATTTTACCCGTAACTCATTCGAATAAGCGGGGCTTGGATTAGCAGGACTTCATTGTATTTAAAAGAGAAAAATAGGTTCAAATGCCTTTATAATTTTAAGTTCCAGTTCTGAATCCAAAGCTTTATTCATATCCCCAGACATGCATAACTATCCATTGCCACAATTAATACATTCTCCCTCATTTCACCAAAGATTTGCAATTTTAACTTATGTCAAAATTGAATGCATATCACTTATTTACTACAAAGTTATTTATGCCAATTCTGGTTATATTATTTATAATAAATTATCTGTGGGTAAAACAAAGGTTAAGTAAGTTTTTTCACTGTGTGAGGTGCTATATAAAAAAATCACATTTTTATAATAAATATTATTACATATCACAATATAATACGTCAGAATTAAATCATAACATCAAAAATATCATGTTCTGTTTACAAACTTTAACACATTTGTAGTATTAAATACATAAATCTTTTAGGAAATCTAGGGATAGAATCACACATTGTTACAGTCAAATCAAATGCTTACAGCAATATAATGCTGAGATGGCACTTGTTTACTTATGTATTCATAAAACTCTACAATTCTAATAATACTTAACACTTCTGAAGAATGTGCTTGATAGTACATAACTACAAAAATATACGCACCTATTCTAAAATGGTTGGCCACAAATGCATAATACCATTTCATTTGTTCTACTCAAAATATAAAATCTTAAGATTTTTATGTCATGCATGACTATTGAACTGTTTTCATCCTAAAACAAACGGCAACAGTAAAAGTGGCGGAACACAACGCAGTTTCGTCACAACAGGATTTACTCTTCAATGTCACATTAAGGCCGCTTGCAGAGTCAGGTAATCCAGTGTAGGAATACTATCCTGTGCCTCAAGTCACGACTGTGCAAGCCAGTCTTAGTCTAGTACACATTGGCATATGGGAATAACCTGAGCACAAGGCAAACACTTCAAAACCACAACTTGTAGCTATCTTGGGTCGTGTGAATGTCCACAAGTGTACAAACAGGCAGTATACAAGCTTATTTGTACTGTGCTGTACAAGTTGCTGTTTTTTTTTTAACCATAATTTCTTCCACAAGTTTGATGTAAAGCCTAAAATACATACAACATGCTATTGCAGAGAAATTTTAATGATAATTTTCATTTAAACAAACTGTTTATAAAATTCTGCAGCAATTTTTTTTTTGCCACAGCAATTGTAATGTTCATAAAAATACTCAGAATTGTTATCTTTCTCTGCATGAAAATGGTAACAGCAGAACAAGAATATCATGAACCAAGGGCACAAATTAAGACAGCTTGTGTGGTTAAATGCGGTACCTACACAATCAGTGAACAAACATCAGAGGACACTGTATAGCAGGCACAGATTTCCAGTGATGGACTAAAAAAGCATCCCCCAGCATCCGAGCTGTGCTACATGAAAGGATCTTCCGGAGTAGGTCATTTATTACGATTTCACAGAATACATTGTTCTTAAGTGTTGAAATACTTTAACACAACAGCAACACTAACTATGGAATTAAAAAGTGATACACCAACATTTAAGGCTTGGTCGAGGCTGATGAAACTCGAAACTGCATAGTAGTGTCTTTTAATTTTAAATGGCCCTAGACAATTCAGAATTGTTTCTGGAACTGCATATTACATATGGAATACTGGATAATGTTTTGTTCCAACAATACATGGTCCTTCCAAAATTTGATTTAGGAAGAATTTCTGTGGACACCAGCTAACATCTAACAAAGCATAGATAAAAATAGACAAGGAATAACCCACTAACTTCTGTAGAATGTTTACACAGGAGTTATCCAAACACGAACCCACATAAATGGCTTTATTTATGCAATATCACCACACTAACAAAAGACACACAGTTTAACAGTTTATATGTTAGGGTCTACATTATTTCTTTCCACACAAATCCTATAGTTTTTTAATGTTTTGGCATGGATGGAAGTTCATATGGAAAGTTTACTAGAATGAGTGTATATTTACACTTGATGGTTGCCTCTGAAGTCTTCTCTTTACTAAAAACAATTAGGATGGTTGGAATCATTTTGTATATTGTGTAACAAAATTTCCTTTTACACATCCTATCATGTTGACAGTCACAACAACAAAAAAAGAAACTTTTACTCTGCACATTAGTCTATGTTTATTGCACTGAATCTTACATGAAAAATGGAGTTCTCATTCTGGTTCACTTTTATGCTCAAGAAAGATGGCAGTGTGTACTAGATTCTTTCACACAACAATGTACAGATATTTTGGACGTATTAATACAGCACCTAGACCTACGAGGACATCTTTGTGCACCAGCTTTGAACAGATTTAAAAAAAAAAAAAAAAAAAAAAACATAATTTGAATACAAACACACTACAAAACAAAAAGTTCATGTTAAGATTACTTCAGCATAGGGAAGCAAGCACTGCCACTAAGTGACAATGCTTGTAGCGCATCCACTAAGCATAAGTATGTGACCCAAATCCAAATGCTTACTGAAGCCCATCTTCCAAGCTCCTCTTTCCTGCATGTGTAATACGAGTCTTGTTTAAAGTAACAGAGTTGAGGACTGAAAGAGAATGGAACTTGCACTGTACAGTTATGCTTACGGCTCAGTCATTACGATGAAAACACACTTGACTAAAAATAAGCAAAGATAGCCTAATACATTTGTAAATAAGCTCAAATTCTCCGTGTGAATGTTAAATTACTGATTTGTCACAATTTATGGGCCCTGGTTCTATAAGTTCATGCTCTTATGGATTGTTGGCTGGACGAATGATGGTTCATGACTAAACACCCCCCCCCCCCCCCCCCCCCCGCCCTACGACTCGCAACTGAATTAACAAACACCTTGTAGGTCAACAAATGGTTTGGAGTGCACTATAATTCAGCAAGTTTTAAAACCTGTGCATTGCAATGTGACAAAAAAAATGTCATGTCATTAAACTGACATAACTTTAAAGAATTTTTAGCAATGGAATCAAATGGCAAATTATTAACTGCATTAAAAAAAATATATCTAATCAAATCCTAGATTCATTTTGTTTAAAAGTGTGTTTCAAGTCTGTTGGGAGTGTAACATTTTTATGCCTGACTGGTATCAATTGTGAAACACAACTTAGATTTGAAACCAATAACAGTACATAACACATACAGAAATAATTCTAAGACTTGCAACACTGAAAATACCCTGAGAACCGTGCAATTGTTTACTAATGCAAGATGAAAGTTGTTACGCAGGTACCAAATTTATCACAGATCCGCTTCTTGTCTGAATTAGGACAGTGCTTGGCAAGCAACGACATTGTACAAAAATAACTACTACTTCTGCATTGTAATCAGTGTTGCAAGGTTAGATTACCAGGATGGTTGAATCACAACATGTTGGGTACCATGAGCGATATGTTAGTTAGTTGGTCGTCCACGTAATGTCAGTCAAGGCAACAAATTAAGGGGGTCAGAGAAGTGTAAGGGGGTATAATGAATACCTGTATTTTCTTAAAACCAAGGTATTCAGTAGAAATTTGGTACATGTGTGCAAGATGCTGTTGGTAAAATGCTGATGACTACCATCACACAAAACAACAATCGATACATACATAAATAAATTAATTGATAAAATACACAGTCTAAAATTAGTGGTATTTTTTAACTTGGTGATTTGAATAATCATTGATTGGTGATCATGAACACATTGAATTCAATATCGTTCAATTTTCTAGTAGCCAATACATATTATTATTCTTCTCTTCAATCACCAATTTGATCACTTGTCATGATCAACCGAGACCATTCACTAAATAAGTAATCTCACCTGTTCCCCATATCATCCATTGTGTCACATCACGACCACTCTTCCATTCACGACATAGGTACATTCTTCTCACTAGCTAGGAACATGTCTAAGGCATGCACACAGCCGCCGCCTTCATTCTGCCTGGTGTCACCTTAGCCAATGACTACCTGACCAAACTAAGGAAACTTTTTCATTTCAATACTGGTGGAAATGGAAACATTCCCCATACAATTAAGGGATGGGTCACTTACTTATGCAAGCTGTTTTGTACATCAATAGAATAAGCTATTGTTAACAGTTTTTCTTCATATAGAAATAAATAAAAATGCTCAGGCGAAAATAATATTTAGTTAAGACATTGTAACATAGTTACATAGATCACTGAGTGAGTTAAATGCCTGGCATTTAAAAAATTATTTTAAGAAGGACACGTTTAATATATAATACCATTCAAACACAAAATTAGCATACTATAAAATTATTTTACCAATATATATCTACAGGTATTTTCAGGGTTTTGAATAGCACTAAATATCACAAACCGGTAAAACAGAGAGCAGTACAGTAAACACAAGAATTATTACACATTAAATATTGCTGAAAAAAAAATCACAATGATGGTGATATGTTCTTGAAACTAAATTTATGAATTCTCTCATCAACAACAACGCCAAGTCATAAATACTTATTTTGGTCAAAGTATTACAGTATTCTACATCACACATAACACACATTTACATCTAAAGAGAGCTCAAACACATCATATATTTGAAATGATTATTTTCCATAATACTTCGTACTTTATCGATGATCATGACTATGTTTCTGGTGGAAATATTATGTGTTAAGTTTCTTTCCATTTTCCACTTCTTCAGAAACTGATCAGTCACATATTTCACTAAGATCTGAACCAACGCCATCCAATGCACCTTGGCGCACCTAGTTTGCATGCTTCGTCAATCAAACCCCATGTCTTTGAGCTCCATGTAACCTCCTAGCAGCTTAGGAAATGTCTTCTTGCCATCTGCGTAGCTTGCGTCCGTCCTCTTCTTTAACCGGTACATAATCATCCTGAAAGAACACACACAAAAAATTTATTAATGATCTTACGTCACAAGATTCGCACAGATGGGGAACAGAAAACATAAGGATAAGGACACACATAAGTTTAGAAAATTATCCACTTTAACTTGGCACCAGACCACAAACTATTCAATGACACCAACAACACACATATTTTTACCACATTATATATGTTTTCTATTTCTCGCTCAGCAAGATGTTCCAACCTACTAAAAAATATGTTACTTTAATAATTTTGACAAAGAATGGGAGATGTAAAGAGAAGGCAATTATTTAAATTGCATGGAACTTCTTCAGTAAAAGCATTGAATAAATATTGAAATGGAACACACTTCATGGCTTCTGGGTTGAGGTGGTCAGTCGCCCTTGAAGATGGTTGCAACAATGTATGCCAAAACATCAGCACATCAACTTTTTCACAGTCGTGGCCTCCACCCAGAAGCCACAAATGAAGTTATGATGCTGGTAGCAAACAAACTATGTCTGATTTTACCAGTCATAAAATACAGATTTTTAAATTAACTACCAACTCTGAAACATCTGTGTCTGAAATAGCATGCATGCAACTTTGGAATAAAAATAAGTGTTGTGAAGGACATGTGCAATGGAGAGGGTGGTGGGCCTGAGGTTGGTGTCGGCAAGATGGCGCTCGTGAGGTTGTTCGGTTTTGTGTGTTGAGATCGGGTTCTGGAGTGGTAGGACACAAGGACATGATGTTGAACAGAGAGTGAAGTGCTAACAGCATGTGGAAAACAATCTACGAAGGACACAATAGTGGCGACGAGTATTTTTATTTTATGACCCGGGCATGCGTGCGGGGAAAAAGTAAACAAACACTGCGATGGCGATGTTTCCCGTGTTAGGGGAATTCATTCCAGCGCGTGACACGTGGCACACGTACTCTGAATGATTGGGATATTATTTTGTGGCAAACAAAATTACAGACAGTAATGAAAAATGGGAGATATTTGTTACATTTGATTTCGTGACCTCATTAGTGGCCTTGAAACCAACATCCAAGGTGGCATTTCCTGACATTTTGGCGGTACTCACACAATACTGCGAACCCAAAACAAGTGAGATTGTGGAATCATTCAAATTCTATAACAGGAATCAGCACAAAGGAGAATCTGTAGTGGAATTCATGGCAGACTTGCGACGACTTAGCATCCACTGCAATTTTGCGGATTTAGATCTCGTGTTGCGAGACCAGGTGGTGTGTGGTGCTCGTAACACAAAGATGCAACACACATTCCTGACAAAAGACAACTTAATGTTTAAGGAGGCGGTCGAGTTGGCAACAGCTGCGAAAGCCACAGGCTGCAATGTTCATGATCTACGAGCGCAGCTGGGCCCAACTGCGGGGGCAGTGCTGAAAGTAGGGCGCATCAGGTATGACCAAAAAGAGGTTAGGGACGACCAGAAGTGAAGCCCAGTTCAGGTGGACCAACAACCTGCAGCTGACAGGCGCGCTTGCTGGAGGTGCAATGGGGACCACAGCCCAAACCACTGCCGACACTCTCAGACAGTGTGCAATTTTTGTGCTCGAACAGGGCACCTGGAACGGGTGTGTTTTACAAAGCGGAGGAAGGAGACTGCAGGAGTGAACAGCGGAGCGCGAGACCGGAAGGAGATGGGCAAGTCTGGGATGCATGTCAGTGACACGGCTAGGACCAACAATTTAAAAAACCAACCCGGCTCTGGAGAAGAGGATGAATCAGCAGTTTACAGCGTGTTTCAGACAACGGCTAGTAGGTGTACAGGTGAACCACCAATTATCCTAGATGTGTGGTTAGATGGTCAGAGACTTCCCATGAAGAGTGACACAGGAGCGGGTTTCTCAATTATCAATTTCAAAACCTACAAGAGACTGTGGCCAAACCTACCAGCACTAGCAGATGCAAACTTAGTCCTGCATACTTGGTCACAGGAAAGATTGGGAATCAGGGGGGACCCAAGAAGTATTGGTAAAAACAAAGACTAGGCAATGTAGACTACCAGTTTTAGTGGCTGAAGGGAAGGGACCAAGTCTCGTGGGCAGGAATTGGTTAGAACCACTTGGAATCAAAGTGGATGGCATTTTCCAACTAATACACCAAGAAATACCACATGCAGTGCTGCACCATGCATGGGTGTTCAACAGTGTGGAGTTGGGAAAATACGTAGGGCTCCCATTGACGATGGAGCTGGAACCTGGAGCCACGCCAGTTTTCCGGAAGAGTCGGGAAGTACCAATCGCATTGCGGGACTTGGTGAGTTCAGAGATTGATGGATTTGTCGATCAAGGAGTGTATGAGCCAGTGCAATTCCCCACTTGGGCAACACCTATTATGCCCATTTGTAAGGCAAAGCCAACATCTATCTATTACCTACAACTAATGACGCTTTTGCTAGCTTGGCAGGAGGGGCAGTTTTTACAAAGCTGGATTTAGCAGATCCCTACCTGCAGGTAGCGGTGGATGACGCGACAGCAGCAATGTTAACTGTGAATACAATGAAAGGGTTGTTTCAGGTCAGGCGCCTACCTTTCGGGGCAAGCGGGTGCCCGGCTATCTTTCAGCGGCATATGGAAACCTTACTAGCAGGGATTCCAGGTGTGGTGGTCATGTTGGATGGCATTTTGGTTACTGAGAAAGATATGCAGGAACACTGGGACAAGGTACAGGAGGTTTTGGCTAGGATGGATAAAGCAGGGTTGCGAATCAAGAGGGCAAAGTGTGTATTCGCTGCGGAGTCTGTTATATTCTTGGGGTACCAAATTGATAGTGCAGGAGTGCATCCTACAGATGCGAAGGTGGAAGTCATCAGAGAGGCACCGATACCTGCAAGCAAGAAGGAACTGCAGGCATTTTTAGGTATTTTGAATTTTTACAAAAGATTCCTGCCGAATAAGGCCACGGTTCAGAGTGGGTTTGGAAGCCAGAGCATACAGAGGCATTGTGCAAGGCAAAGAACTTGTTGCAATCATATCAAGTGCTGACTCATTATGACTTGAATAAGCCTCTCACGCTTATATGCGATGCATCGAACTATGGAGTATGTGCAGTGTTAGCACTTGTCACAGACGATGGAAAAGAAGTGCCTGTGGCTATCGGATCGCGCACACTGCAACGTCATGACAGAAAATATTCTCAGCTTGATAAGGATGCACTGGTGTGACAGATCACAAGCTGATTCTGCGATTGCTGGACCCCAAGCGGCAAACCCATGACATACTATCCCCATGTCTTTGGTAGTGGAGTCTTTGGCTCTCTATGTTCGAGTTTCAGATTTACATGCCTGGTACCAAGATACCTCATGCAGATGCCCTCAGCCGGTTGCCTATGGCCAAAGGAAATATGCATATACCAAGAGTGGGCGATGTGCTAAGCTCGAGGCCATGCCAGAGCCGCCAATCGATGCACGGATACTGGCTCGGTTGACGACCACAGACCCCATCCTTTGTCAAGTCAAGCAGCTCACAAGTTAAGGTGGGCAGGGGAGACATGTGAGATCCGAGGAGTTGCAGCCATACTGGAATAGGGGAGAGGAGTTATCCTTGCACAAAGGTTGCCTCCTGTGGGGCAATAGGGTGATCATTCCAGAGGCACGCCGCAGGGAACTATTGGTGGTTCTCCATGCCGCATATGATGGTATCGTAAAATCCAAGATGATCGCCCAAAGCTATATGTGGTGGCCAGGAATGGACAGGGATATTGAGCAGATGTTAGGGCAATGTCCAGATTGCCAGCAGCAGAGAGCCAACCCACCCAAATGAAGGAGGTAAAATGGGCAATAGAGAGGGAGAGGCTACATATAGACTTCCTGGGTCCTTTTCAGGGAAAGGTCTTCCTCACTGTAGTGGATGCACACTCCAAATGGCTGGAGGTGAAGAGGATGCATAGCATGTCGTCAGGTGCAGTTATCAAGGCGCTGCGAGAGATCTTCAGTTGCCATGTTACCTGGTTTCAGACGATGGGACAGCTTTCTTGTCCCAAGAGATGGAAGAATTTCTGCAGAAGAATGGAGTGGCACTGCAGCGAACACCTCCATTCCACCAAGCCACAAACGGTTAAGCAGAGTGCATGGTACAGACGGTGAAGAATAAACTGCAGAAAATGAGAGGAGGCAATTGGCACACACAAGTTGCGCGAATGTTGTTGGCATTGTGTACACTGGGTGACTCACATAAGACAACGGCAGAACTCCTAATGGGGTGATCATTGAGAACAGCGTTCGACCAGATACGTCCTAAATCCACTTTTAAACAAGAGGATAACTTACATGAGGTTTCAAACTGCCACATGCGCAGGCATTTTTCAGTGGGGCAGCGATTGCTTCTTCAAAACTACAGTGGGACTTGTAAGTGGATACAATAACAATTGTAGCTAAACAAGGGCCGGTGACATACACTGCCCGAGACGAGAATGGCTACACATATAGATGTCACGTGGACCAATTGCTGAGAAGCAATGTAGCACATCCGACACACCAGGCATTTCCATCTACAAGCACTGATGGCAGCGCGTGGACCAGCTGTGGTGGTGCCAACCCGCACCAGCTCCTGCAAACTGACGGGACAGTTCTGAGGGAGCCGGCAGCGGTATCAGTGACCACACACAGGTGCACTGTTCCGACGGAGCCAGCGAAGGAACCAGTGTCCAGACAGAAACCACCGGCAGAGAACCCGGAGCAGAAGGGTATGCACCAGAAGCTGGCCGGACTATAATCAGTGGGAGCACCATTGCCAGTTCACAGCAACCTTCCTTTCAGGGGGTCTGAGCACCCTCACGACCAGGGGTGAGAGCAACGGGAGGTACTGCGTTTGGAGCTGGTAGACACACAGCCGACTCGGAGTTTGAGCAGGGCAAGTAAGGTACCCAGCAAGCTGCAAGACTACGTGTGTGTGGTGGGCCTGCGGCTGGTGTCGGCAAGATGGCGCTCGTGAGTTCATTTGATTGTGTGTGTTGAGATCGGGTTCGGTAGAGGTAGGACACAAGGACATGATGTCGAACAGCGGACGAAGTGCTAACAGCATGTGTAAAACAGTCTATGAAGGACACAATAGTAAGTCTAAAGTTTACAGTTTCAGGAGTGTTGATAGTACCTTGCAACAACCCAGGTTACTGCCCTTTCCAATTTATAAATGAGTTTACTAAAAATTTGTTATGTTTTTATAATCAGAAATAATAGGTTTTACATCATCATGTAAGTAACAGCAATTTATTCTTTTGAGATTTGCATTTACAACAGGTTTTATGAACATAGTTAACATTTATGTAATGCTTTTAATAATTGTTGGTTTGGTTATATTATTGTGAAAAGGTTGTATAAAGTTATGTTTTTTATCAAGATTCTGTGTGTGTTCACGTATTTCTCTTTGATTTTTTTTTGTTTTGGTCCTTCGTATGAAAGCAGGATGATGCAACATCTCATGACAAGGAAGTCAGATAGAAAGAGACTGCAACAGTTGGATGATACTATAAGTGTGGGAAAGACTCTCCGGATTTAGTTGAAATGCTGTTGCCATGCACCAGTATTAGCTGATTTGTCCAAGCGTAATTTTGTGTCATTAACCGAAAGATTAAGCTGCTTTGTGAGTGGCTGTTGATGGCAGCACGAGTCCAGCTCCTTACAGATGGCAAGAAGCTAGATTCATAAGTCGCCATGTTAGTCATCACTTGGCCAACTGCGAGAGTAGGTGTGTGAGGGGCGGCTCGTCAAATTGAACTATTATGTAGTGTTGAGAAAAATAGTACGCCTGTAGTACGGGCTTCGCTGGTTTTAACATTATTTTGGATAGTTGTGCAATTAGAAGTTTTTGACCACAGGCGTTTTTGGTAAATCTGTGGCCACGCCGAGCAGACAATGGTCTCTCTGCTATGTTTACCGTGCATCGCTAGTGACCGTGGGATTTAATTAAACAAACTATATGTAAATGCAGTTGCCTAAGATGAACCAATTTGTTTTGAGAAGCTGTGCAGAGTGCTTTTTTTTGTTGTATTGATATAAAGGTTACTGCGTGAAAATGACATACTATGTTCAGTTTTTGATAAAGAAAAAAATAAAATTACAAACTTGATATGTGAATTATTTTATTTATGCAAAATAAATTTCGAAGTAAATAGACTTAACCTCTAAAAGTAATATTCAATGGAATTTAAATGATTCTCGGCACCCATAAAAATTCTTTAAGTCTTATATGTATAAGCAATCTAGAACAATTTTCCTATCATTAGGTTTGGATTGGTACAACATGAATAGACAATTATTGCTTATTATTAACACGTTATTCCTTTATGGTAGATTATGTTAAATTTTTATCTGTTTACCAACACATTAACTTTCTTATCAGAAGTAGTAAGCCAAACAAAGAATCAGTGTAAGAAATTATCAGAGTACCAATTAATGTCCCCTGTAATTCAAAGTTACTCTATTTCTGTAATGGTGACAAAACTGGTTCTATTTGAGCATCATTGCAAATGATTCATCATGCATGACATTATTAACTACGCCTGCCTTGTCAGGCATAGTTTATAAGGCTGAAGACTTCATAAATATAAAACTAATTTTACTGTGCAAACAACTTCCAGCAGAATGGGCAGTAAACAAGCTATTTGTGTTTGCTTTATAAAATACATTACATAGTGAAACATAGAAGTATAAAATTAAAAATATATCAAGAAGTTGTTAACAAGTCTTACAATTAAACATTTATTGTAGTATTTTACTGCATTGCTTATGACCAGCTGTTACCCAAATCTGATGGTGTAAGCCAGGGGTCTCCAAGCTACAAAGCAGCGGGCCAACACCAGCCCGCGAGCACACCAATCAGGTCCGGCCCACCATAGTTGTACAGTATGTTGGTACGATGAGCTAGCTAGGTCTTGGCCTTGACACTTAGTGGGGGAGTCAGTGTGGCCCTTAGGCTGAAACGTTTGCAGATGCCTGATGTAAGCCAATTAAACAAATTTGCCTCAAGTGAATTATTTGATAATGTATTATTTATATTTGAAGTTATAGCAGTTAACACGTTTTGTGGCATAAATACATTTCTATAGGTCTGTCAAAAAATATTGATCAAATTCATTTGCTTAAGAAAATATTGAAAAATTACTAAATTAAAAATTTATTTAAAATTAAGTATGTATCCTGAGTAAGTTTCCAGATTTTTCCTATAAAGAACTGAAATTATAATTTAATATAATATGTAATGTAGGGTGTAGGCAAATAGCTAGTTTTCGTAAATTTTCATAAAATACAATTTCATAATTCAAATACCTAGTCACTGATATTCTGCCAAAGAAAAAATTCTTCAAACTTGGGTCATGTGGGGAAAAAATAATTAAGGTGGGTGGGAGGGGGTAAAATATATAAATATATAAATATATAACGAAAGGAAGGTGATCTTATCTCATGAGCCAATTAGCTTTAAATTAAAATAAAAAATAACCTGCATTACTTGAGTTGTGTCAATCATTTAAAATTTAAATATTTTCATAAACAGTTGATTTGGAGCATACAAAACAAGTTGTAACTCAGGAATATGATTTGGTACTTGTGATAGCATTAATGTAGTTCTTACTTGTTTTACCCATTTTCTGTGTGTTGGCAATTCCTTCTAGTTGGCAACTGAAATCGTTCCTAGTATCTCATATTAACTTTTAGTTCTACGAATATCAAATAACCAGAATAAATATGTACAAATTTTCAATGCTCCAAATGCTAAGCTCATTGGAACACAAACTCTATAGCACTTCAGAAGAGGACACAAACACCATGAAGTTACAAAACACTGTTCACAATGGTTTGTTTAATTTCAGCAGTCTCTTGCTTATCCGACATTCTGAATTATCTGACGTCCTACCACAAATAAAAAAGCATTAACTGGGAACAAGAACTGAGCACGAGCGTGCTAAATTTTTTTATTTGCTTCCTTCTCTACCGAAGCTGATTAGTTACCCCGACTGTACAGTACTGTAGCTTTTTTTTTATTGTTGGGTTTGTATTGTGTACAATTTTAACATAGTATGATGTTTAATATGCTTTTTATTAACACCTCCCTCTTATCAAACATTTTCTCTTATCAAATGTTCTGTCGGCCTGTTAGTCGGATAGGCGAGACACCACTGTACTGTAACTAGGTCATGACGGTAGTGATGATGATTTATCAGCTCAGAGGCTGGTTTGGATCCCCAGCCAACATCATGGCAAGATAACCACGGCATGGCTGGAGCACACAAGGTGAGACGATACTGCAGTGGCTCGTCATTCCCTTCCGCAGCATGGATGTGAAGGGACAGCACAACACCCATTCTTGGAACCCCAGAAGACATTTCTCCTCAGAGTGAAAAATCCTACACCGGGCGGTTACTGAACTCTGGACCTCCAGGCAACCAAAAGTTCTAACCACCAAGGCAACAGGTCAGACAGCTAAAACCATCAGTATTGTTATGGTTACGGCTCAATGTACAGCGCCAGTAGATACTTCATGCTACTAAGTGCGCATGCGCACATACACCATACAACATATGCAAGTAAAGCTTATATAAGCCATGCTCAAATCATGCATATTAACATACATTCAGAAACCACGTTATTATGAAATGTTTTGATAAATGTTGAGTTCCATAATACATAAAGTTTCTGTGCTACTAAATAATATTTCTAAACTTTTTGTATTACATTAACAATTATTTTACTTTAGACCCCTCATTTGCATAAATTATATAATCTGTATTCTTCACAAACATTTGGCTTTGAATAACTAAAAAATTTTAAGAGTGATAAAAAGGCAAATATATAAAACAAGATAAACTATAACTCAACTGTCTAGCAGTTATTACTTACAATATACAGTGCCTTTACTCCTAAATACAAAATGGATCCTTCTAGCTGCATCCCATACAATATATTTCATACTTAATTGCTTGGCCCTCAGCTACATTTGTAAATTCTTTGAAACTCCCAGTTAAGACCATTTAAATTTGTTTTATAATTTTGCTTTAGTATATATTTTCGGTTAAGCGACACTGAAATATTTCAAATGATGTGCAAAAAATATCAATAATAAATTTAAAACATGAGGAATTTGATAGTAGGTATACCTTGCAAAAAAGCTAACTCTAAAATGTTTCCTTAACACTATGTACAGCACTGACATAAAACAATAGATTTACAGAAATCTCAAAGTTTCTTTCAAATATATTGTATCATTCATGAATGTACTTGTTAAACTGTTGCCTATTATTAAAAATACTGAGGTCAAATAGCTGAAGTCAAATCTAATTGCTACAGAAAATGTTTGCACTTTAAAAAAAATTCACATGAGACACTTCAAGAAATCGTTTCAGATATTTTCCCTTTATGTAACCTAATTCAGTTATTTAAAGAACACAATAAAGTCTTTTGTATATAATAATTAAAACTAATAGCATATTTTATGCTTGTTTCTAAAAGTATTTTTCAAAACATAAATTCATACCCCAGAGGTATAGAACAAACTCCATGTTACAAAATTGCAACTTTTCAAGAGAGCAAGTTTTCAGTTTATTTCAATTTTTTTAAGATTTCTTCGCTTGTAGTAGAAATTCTATTATGAAACTTAAACACTATATTCTTAAACTTAATTAGAAATTAAATTAAATTTTAAGATATTTAATATGTTTTGATTTTTGAAGGGAAAAAATTAGGAAAATTATTGTTGTAAGCCTTTGTATACAAAAATATTGCACTTCGAATATAATGGTACGAGTGCTCTATACTAATATATATAGAGGAAAAAATGTACATCATGGACATGGTGCCAAATATATTTCTTTGAAAATGGATAAGGTGTCCTTTACTTCCAAGGTACGAAAATGTCAACAGTAAGAGCCAACATGTGACCAATAAACCATCACATCTGCTTCAAACTGAATCTAAGAGTTTTCTAACAAACACCTGAGCTATGTATTTGTCTATGTCTATGTCTTTAAAATAGTTTGTTCCCTTTCAGGACATTATTTTGTTCATCTGTCCATCAAAATAATGTTCTAATTCCTACCAGGAAAACAGAGCGCTAATTAAAACAGCACCGAGGGCATGTTTAATCAAAATAATTAATTTCCCACTCAGGTAAATGTGCCTACTGACAATTTAAATTAAGATGCTGCTCTCATTAAAATTAATTTACTGTGGAAATATAGGTCTAAGTGCAATTGAAGTAATTTTAAATAACTGTTGAATAACAATCTGAGATGACAGAACTTAAATTAAAAACAAAATAGTAATGTACCACATTGTTTACACAACAGGGATTGGCCATAGCATTCCTAAGTACATGCTAAAAACATTTCTGAGTAACAAAATAAAATAATAACAATAATAATAATGACTAAATATTTCAGTTTTAATTAGAATTTAAAAAGCATGTCACACTCCACACCCGGATTAGCTCAAAATACTCGGTGTAGAATGGACATACATGTTTCATTAACATTTGCAGAAATGAATTGGGCGATGAAACAATCTGCATGTTCCAAAAAAATGTTATGGTAGACAATTGGATACTCAACGTCTCTCGGACACAAACTGATGTTGACTGTTTTTTATTAATACTTCACGAAAACTCTCCAGTAATCATGGCTACTATTTTCAGACCACAAGAACAAATACATGTTGAATCTACAACCAAGTCGCACATAACCTCTTCAATGATCTCAAAAAACAAACAAGTTGACTGTTCACAGGTACCGAAGAATGAATATTAAAAGATTGTTCACAATTAGGTCCTGTGCTTGCACACAATCTCAGGGTACAAGCCGAAGGACTATGTCTTCGGAACAAAGACTAAGTTCACTCGATCCTTGCTGTAGGCTAATACTGATGAATAGTCAAAAAATTCTAGATTATACACTGTAGCGCCTGGATCACAGTCGCAAAATTCTTTCTTCAAACCATTTACATGTTAATTTTGAGCCACCGCCTGACACGCGACCTCTCGGTACACAGTACTGATGGCGACTAACAAACAAGGCTACACAGCCGCAGTCAGGTGCGTGACCTATCCAACCAATCACAGCACAGCCCTCACAAAACCATAGCTGTATACGAATTTCCTAACCCTGGCAACGAGGCTTTTTCGACAGAGATTACAACAAGAAAAAAACAATAATTCTGGTGATACCATTTTTAACCTATCACAAAAATAACTTGAAAAATTCTCAGCCAATCATGGCGCAAAGGGCAATAACCTGGGTCGTTACAAGCATAAACAAAAGTTTTCTATTATAAGAAAGATTATTTAACCTGTTAATGCAATTCCCGACACTTGTTTACTAAATAAGTATCTGCTATGATTTGCCACAAGCGCATCCGAATAGGCGCAAGATAAACTAGCCTTGAAAACTTCTAGCTTTACTCTCCAGAGTTGCTTCTCACATGCGGGATGACGTAAATAAACGTTTGCTGAACACAAAATTGGAGTCATTGGAAATAAATATCCAATGAAGGAAGCGAATAGCTATTAAGGAAAGAGCCAAATATTGTTTGTTGATTCTTCACATTATTAATTTGTAGCATTCTATTTAATGCTCCACAAGTGCCATTGCTTATTGCGTGCACTGAAATAAAAATTCACGTTAAAAAACAATGCTATTCGAATCTATGACCGCACTACTTCAAACCATGCCACAATTTGTTGGTGTCATTACTCTAAAACCGTGCTAATCGAAAAACATTACTTCAAGGGGCTTTAGAAACTCTTAACATTGTAAAATTTTTGAGTGGCTTATCTCTTAAGGAGAGAAATATAGTAGACTCAATTATCTGAGTGTGGTTTATCCGGTTTGCGAGTTAACTGTGGCGTATATCTATGAACCGTAAACATAAAAATAATTTTTAATTTTTATTTCCGTACATGGCATTAAATTTATAGCATTAAATACAATATGATGAATTAGTAATGCAACAAATTAATAACGTGAATGAATCAACAAACCATATTTTGCTCTTTCAATAGCTATTAGCTTCCTTAATTACATACTCATTTCCGATGACACTGTTATGACTCGCTCTGAGCACTCTGGCAAGCGGCTTCGAGGCTCGCCCTGAGTCAAACACGAGGTGTCAGCAGTTTCAACACCGCCAGCGAAACAGCGACGCGAGTCGCCGAAGGCCGACCGCCGCTGCGAGAGAAAAGAGGACAACACGGAACATCAACACGGACGCGGACGGAAGAATAAAAACGACAGCCACCGTCGAGAAGGAGCTTCTTCTGGTCACCGGCGACTGGACGGCTGAAGTCGTGACGCCGGAACCACGGAGCGCCGTGTCCTCGGCCGCCGCAGTCCGTCGTCGAATTCCTGCCGCGAGCGCGACCCAGCACAGCGTGGGTAAGGAACCTGCCGAGGTGTGGTAGCGAGGCTCCCCGATAATTGTCTAATTTGGTGACCGCTAACTCTATAGTAGTACGTGACATTAAATCAAGTCTCTATATTGAACTGTCTTTCATTGTTAGTCTTGAGCCCCCTATCACCCTGTCTTAGAATAGTAAATAATTGAGATCATCTTAAGGTTGAATCATAACAATGGTGGAGGCGCCTTAAGTTTCCCACCTCTTGCTGCGAGCTACGAGTTTATCACCCCACCACCCACCCTTTTCTGTCATATTTTGTTTTTCGGGTGTAGCCAGACCTATCACACCTATTAAATAGACATAGTGCTTATATAAAATTTGCATGCAAACTAACCTCTTTTATGCTGCTTTGCTTATACTAACTCTAGTATTAAGAGTGTAATTTGTTAGTAATGTTAATATATGGCGAATGACGAGGGACCACGACCTATTAAAAGTGCAGCCAAGCGATTGTTTGAAACACTGTCAGCAAGCCCCGGCTCCAAGGCTAGCGCCTCGCAAGTACGGCTGAGTCAGGATACAAACAAAAATGCCACACAGGATTTTAACTCGTTAGTCGCACGAGCACAGCAGCTTGTTACCACTAATCCAGAGGTGGTACAACAGTTGGATCACACAGGGAGACGTATTACTCGAGCATTCCTCAGTAAACTTGTTTCACAAGGAGTAGAACCAACACAAAACACTGACATAGAGTATGACGACGTTCTTAACCAGATAGATTCAGGAAAGTTAACTGAGGAAGACAACGGTAGGATCGCTGTAGACATAAAGGACAAACACATGGAAACACACACATACGATAATAACATGGCACAGCAACCAATTAAAGTTTTCCTAGAGTCACAAATACCTATAGGTACATTCGAAGGCAAAGCGTTCGAAGATATAGAAGAGTTCCTACACAATTACAATACAATTGGAGAAATCAACGGATGGACAGACCAGGACCGACTACAGCGGTTAGGACTATATCTACGAGGTACAGCCAAGAGGGCGTATGAAAACTTACAGACAGTACAGGACTCAAACAGGACGTGGCAACAGACGGTCGAAAGATTAAAAGACTTGTTTACGCCGCCAGACAAAATTAATAGACGCAGACAAGAATTGCTCTCTCGAAGACAACAGACAGACGAAAGCAGTCTCTTGCATGTAGAAAATATAGTGTACCTAGCAAAACGCTATAAGGCAGATATGAAGGATGAAGAGATTTTGGACATTTTGTGGAAGTCACTTTTACCATCTGTTGTGGACAAGTTGCTTTTGCAAAACATTCATACGTTAGATGACATGAAATCATGCTTGAGAAAAATAGAAATAGGAAATAGTAGGTACAAAGCCAACATTGAAAACACAACACTTAATACAGAATCATTAGAAAAGGAAATAAGTTATTTAAAAGAAGAAATACGTAGTCTAACAGTCAACAACGCTAGCACGAAACACAACATACAGCAACAAGACACCCACGAAAAAACAAGAAAACCACAGTACGGGCCAAGGGAAGTAAGATACAGGGACAGAACATTTATAAACAATAGATCGGGATATAGAAGCAAACCTCCACAGTATGCTCTTAGTAATAGTTGCGCACAGTGTCAGCATGCTCAAAACTTTATGCGACAGACACATTACAGGCAGTCGCCGAGCCAAAATAACAGTCATAGAAGAGAGCAGCGTGCGAATTATGACAAAGCTGAGAATATACGAAGAACTGAAAAGAGACATGAAGGTTTGAATGGGAGAACGTTCAATGAACGAAGACAGTACGAAGACAGACAATGGAGGAATAACAATGAAGATGATAGGAGCAAGAGCAGAGACATAAACAGGGATAACTGGCAATACAGAAATAAGAACAGGTCGTATGAGCAACATTCAAAAAACGAATATTGCAGGGAGTGAAAACAGTGATTCCCGCGCTCCCAAAGCAGAAAAAAATAAACGGAAATCAATCAAGAATAAAAAGTAGTTACGCCGAAGTTAGCAAGCAAAATGCTATGCCTGATAATAAATGCATTTCGCTGTATAGAAACCAATATAGAGCAATTATTAAAAAGATGCCTAAAAGAAAAGAACACGAAGAGCCAAGGTGTGAAATAAAAATTTCAAGAACGTCAACAGCACAAGAGAAACAACACTGTGAACGTGCAACAAGGAGAAAGTCAAAGGATAAGGAAGGTCAAGAAATTAATGGTCAAGCGCAAATAGGATCTTATAACCGAGACACAGAACAAGAAGTCGGAATAAATGTAACAGAGAACGACAGATTTAAGAAAGTAGCACAGGTAAGAGGACCAAACAAATTCCAGGATACATGCGCAATGTGTTTTTACACAGGACATCATTTAGATAAATGCCCATTATTTACCAATCAAGATTTTGAGTGGCACACAAATGTGTCAGAAAGGTTCAAGGAATTTCAACGTAAGTTTGGTTTGCAAAATAAACAACCCAACTTGCCGTGGAGAGAGAACAATACACACAGGAAGTGTCGCAGCAAACTTGATGACGCGGCGACAGCAGGCACGCGTGCACCGCTACAAATGCAGAGTAAGCAGGGTGGTGGCGTCGCTGACAAACAAGGTCGTGACGAGGAAGGAAGAGAATCAGCTGACCACATGCGGGAAAAAAATAACAAGACACGAAGAACGCCCAAGGTCGCTGTCAAGATAGGAGAGGCCACTAGAATTGCATTAATAGACACAGGAAGTACGCGCAGTTGCATTGCGTCTACTATCGTCACCAACCAACCACTAGAACCATTGAAGGAAAAAATCACACTTGTGGGAGCCACAGAATCACTCCCGACTCCGACACACCAGGTGAAATTAAAATTTAGTATACAAGGATATTCATACACACATACATTCCTGGTAATCGAACATTTAAGTTTAGATATAATACTTGGGTGTGACTTTCTACAAAATTACAACGTGGTCCCATTTATGAAAGAAGGTATAATTGTCATGGAAACAGCAAAATCCCAGAAAATGATTCAAATAGAAATGATAAATGAAAACTTCCAAACATATGCAGGTTCGATTCAAGAATGTACTCGTAAAGTAGAGGAAATGCAGGACGAACAAGCGAAGTCACCATATGAAGGAATAAATAAAAAGTTATCTCAGCAGGAACAAGCAAAGTTACGACGACTTATTAAAGAAAACGAAGATCGCTTTGCATTTAAAATACAAGATATCACAGAAACTAAAAATTATCACATAAAAATCGAACTGACAACAGACAAACCGATCCACACAAGACCATACAGAATCGCGCCAAAAGTTAGAGAAGCTTTGATGGCACAGGTGCAGCAAATGGAGGCAGCCGGAATTATCGAGAGGTCGGACAGTGCGTACGCAGCACCATCACTGGTGATACAGAAGAAGAACGGAGGAATACGCTTCTTAACAGACTTTCGTCTCTTAAATAACTACGTCAAGAGAATGTCATATCCTTCACCACGAACGGACGATATATTACAGACGTTACAGAACTCGCGATACATAACATCACTGGACCTATTTTCAGGATTTTACGCTATACCCGTAAGGAAGGAAGACAGACATAAGTTAGCTTTCACTATTGACAAAATAGGTTTATACCACTACAATAGAATGCCAATGGGACTTTCAAACTCACCAGGTTATTTTCAAGAGTTTATTGATATTTTATTAGGACCACTGAGGTGGCACTCTGTGATAGCATACGCGGACGACATTTTTGTTATGGGAGACTCATTCGAGGAACATCTACAAAATTTACAGGATGTATTTAACAGGTTACGGCAGTTTCACGTAAAAGTCAACCCTGCAAAGTGCAAATTTGCACAGGATGAAATAAAAATATTGGGACATTGTATAACACCGAATGGAATAAAACCAGATACAGACAAGGTGGAAGCCATAAACCGTATGACACAACCAAAAAACATTAAGCAGTTACGGTCATTTCTGGGCATGACTTCATACTTAAGGAGATACATAAAAAACTACGCAACAGTGGCAGAACCATTAATAGAGCTTACAAAAAAACAAACGAACCTCCATTGGGGGGTAAAACAGCAAACTGCTTTCCAACAAATAAAACAGGCAGTCTCGGAAGTACCACTACTAGAAAAATTTGTTGAAAACCGAGAAACAATTTTAGCATGTGACGCATCACAAACGGCAATAGGTGCAACCTTAATGCAAAAGGATGAACGCGGAAACCGTCACATTATAGCTTACGCATCAAGGAAATTGACATCCAATGAAACTCGTTGGTCAACAACAGAACGAGAATTAGGCGCCATAAAATATTTCTGCCATCTGTTTAAGCAATATTTATATGGCAGACATTTTATTATTGAGACAGACCATGCTAGCTTGAGATACTTAAGAAGCATGGCGGAACACAATACGCGAATACAAAAATTTGCCACATCAGTTGCTGAGTTCGACTTCGAAGCAAAAATAGTGAAAGGTGCGAACAATAAAATTCCAGACGCTCTATCACGTGTGCCGACGACAGATGAGCAATACATAAATAAGCGCGTAGGAAACAAGGAATATATAGTAAGAGCATGTCACGCTCGAGGTAACTCAATTTTTCACTCTCTTGCTGACGCAATATTTCCGGAAGAGAATAAGGAAAGTGAGATACAAACAACCATTGCTAAACACATCCACAAAAACTGGGGTGATTACAAAACATTTTACGAAAACCTGGGTAGCCCTATATTGAACAAAGAAAAAATTCTACTAATAAACATGAGTAAGGACGAGGTATTAAGTGAGCCTATATTACAAGCAGCCGTGGAAATTTATCAGATCAATATTAAGATAATTGATATAGAAACAGGTCAAGAGAAAACATTCGAAACTAAAATGCCTACTCACACAATAGTGCTGCTCAAACATAACAAACATAATAAACAAGTATTCGAAACAGTAGTGTTGAACTCCAGGTACGATATAGGTATTGAACGAGATGAAGATTTACTATTTTCAGTGAACGACATTGTAAACACATCACCCTTCCAAGGAGAATATAGTGAAGACCCTCATATTCAAAAATTAAAAGTAGCCCTTACAGACCCGGAACATGCGGAGGGAAAATACATCAAATTAGCTCGGCGTTATGGAATGAAAAATAATGGGGAAATATATTATAAATTAAATACACCGGGAGGAGAAATTCAACTGACATTAGTCCCTAAAAATTTTCAACGGGAAATTATACAAGCCCACCATGATGCACTTTTAGGAGGCAGCCATTTCGGCATATTTAAGACAATTGCAAAAATACGCCAGGCATATTATTGGGATACAATGAGTAAGGACGTACAAAATTATGTCAAATCATGTGAAATTTGTCAAAGAGCTAAACAAGGGCGTGAAAAACCATCAGGTCAATTGCAACCAATTGAACCGCTACCAATATTTAAACAGTGGGCACTGGATGCCAAAGGTCCACTTACTTGTACCAGGAATGGGAACAAGTATATTCTATTTATGACAGAATATGCGTCAAGATTTGTAGTTGCTAAGGCAGTACCAAGAATCGACGCCGAGACTTGTGCAGAATTTATCAAGGACGTTATTCTACGTTTTGGATGTCCAGACAGGCTGCTGACGGACAGAGGAACGTCATTTAATAACGAGTTAGTAACAAAACTTTTACAAAAACTGCAGATCAAGAAGCTCCAGACAACAAGTTTCAATCCCTGTTGTAATGGATTGGTGGAATCTATTAACCGTGTAATTGGAGAACAGCTGACAATATGGGCAGCTGAAGACCCCCGCGGATGGGATGAATATCTCCAATACATAATTTTTAATTATAACACGACAGTAAATTCCAGCAGTAAATACACACCCTTTTTCCTTGTACACGGGGTTGAGGCCATGCAACCATCACACGCTGTGCTTGGGAAATTTCCACGTCGGCCGGTAGATTGGGAAAAACACTTGCGTAGTGATAGAGAGCAGGCAAAAATAAATATCATGCACAGTCAAAAAACACAGGAAACCAATTTTAATAAGAAATTTAAAGTCAATACATACAAGGAAGGTGATTCAGTTTGGCTTCGACGTAAAGCTCGGCATAAGTCGCTATCATTTAAATACATAGGTCCTTTCCAGGTTGTCAAGGTGTTGGGGCCAGCGACAGTAGTGTTGAGAATGAAGAAAGGTAATAAAATGATCAACGACACAGTGTCAACACGTCATTTAAAGCGAGCATACATAAACCGACAATTCGTACTGTTATCAGAGTGATAATGCTCGGCCTAGTAATAAGAATAACGATAACAATGAGACAGTAAGGCAAGACAAATATATAGGATACTGATATAGCATAGTAGATTATGTATGAACCTTATGGCATGTGTTTTATTACAGGGGGAGGAGCCAATCATGGAGTTCTTTCAGGGAATTTGGCATCTAGTCATACTCAGCATGTTTGCAGTCAGTGTCGTCAGTAACAATATGCCTAGCTTTCGTACTTAAGCGTGTGTGTATTGGGAAAAAAAAAATATATATATATATATAAGAGTAGGTAAGTATAAGGATACAACAAGACGGCCGCAAACCCGTTCCAACCAGCAGCCAAGGTACAAGTATATATGAAGAAAAAAGCACCTATATAGGTGAGGTAAAATAGTAAAATAGTAAATAAATCCTTATCCTATAAAATTCCCTCGCCATGGTACCAATTTTCACTCCCGGGAGTTCACGTTATGTAGCGCTACAGTGGACAAGAGTTAGGGTCGACCCGTTTTTGTAAAATAAAATAATGGTATAAATATTGTAGATAAGTGTCCATGTCAATAACTTACTGAGATTTCGGATATGAGGAGTAGTTTAATAAAATAAATTATGATATTAGTAATAGTTAATACAATAAATTATAACTTACAGCTTATAATATAGGAGGATGACATATGCTATAGATAGTAGGGTAATGTTATTAATTAGATATACGAAAGAAAAGGGTATGTATATATATAAAATAAGAACATAATTATATGGAAATTGTTTTTATGTCTCCATACAAAACTTAATTTTATATTCCATTTGTGTCAAAGATATGTTCCTTTTAGATGATATAATTATTATCATTCCTTTATCAATGTGTCTGTATATTTTGTTGTCCAAAGCGGTTTGTATTGTAATTTGTATATTTTGTTATAAGTTTGTCTTAATTTTGGTTTTGTATTTATAATTTATTTCACCTTATTATATATATTTTGTATGTAGTAGTTGTCTTGTATGTCGTGCACAACGTTTAGACTCACTTTGAGTGTTGCTGTGAATGTAACATTGGATAAATAAATAAATCTATGATCGAGTAAAATTACAAAAAAAAAAAAAAAAATCTGGTTACCACACATATAGTCAGAGTATGTTCATATGAATTGTATTGATGTATTTATAATACAACTAACATGTATCAAGTTGTTAACATGTTGATTATATTAATTTGTGTTTTGTTATGTTATATCGGTTGTAAAAAATCAATGTAATCACAAATCGGTACCCTCAGAATACTAAATAGAAATGTTATAACAACTATAGAAAGTCTCGCTGTCACACCACGTCAGGAATGCGAGTCGATCCGCGTAACCGACCGCGAGAGAAGAAAGGACACGCGGCGCTCCGAGCGTGAAGGCACCTACAGGAAGATCGGGTCCGCGGCCGATGCATCAAGACACCTACGTTCCCGCTCCAAGATTCAGTTCCAGTGTCCTCTTGAACTAGGCTGAGGACAGCCTCTTAATCCAACCAGGGGGAGAGTGTTATGACTCGCTCTGAGCACTCTGGCAAGCGGCTTCGAGGCTCGCCCTGAGTCAAACACGAGGTGTCAGCAGTTTCAACACCACCAGCGAAACAGCGACGCGAGTCGCCGAAGGCCGACCGCCGCTGCGAGAGAAAAGAGGACAACACGGAACATCAACACGGACGCGGACGGAAGAATAAAAACGACAGCCACCGTCGAGAAGGAGCTTCTTCTGGTCACCGGCGACTGGACGGCTGAAGTCGTGACGCCGGAACCACGGAGCGCCGTGTCCTCGGCCGCCGCAGTCCGTCGTCGAATTCCTGCCGCGAGCGCGACCCAGCACAGCGTGGGTAAGGAACCTGCCGAGGTGTGGTAGCGAGGCTCCCCGATAATTGTCTAATTTGGTGACCGCTAACTCTATAGTAGTACGTGACATTAAATCAAGTCTCTATATTGAACTGTCTTTCATTGTTAGTCTTGAGCCCCCTATCACCCTGTCTTAGAATAGTAAATAATTGAGATCATCTTAAGGTTGAATCATAACAACACGTAAGTGTTTATCCCACGTTTATATTCCGCCATTCGGCATGTCAGGCGTATCAGCAGCATCTATGGAGAGAAAAGCCACAAGCTTTCAGGCTAGTTTACCTCGCACCTACACAAATGCGCTAGTGGCAAATTATGGCAGAAACACATTTACTAAACAGAGTCGTGAATTAAGTTAACATGTTCAACAATCTTTCCAATAATAAAAAATGTAAAGTTTAATGCTTTTTTAAAATCTTATAACTGAAATTTATCTCCTATATCACAAGCATTATTTATGATTTAACTCAGAAATGTTTGTAGCACCTACATAGGAATTTTATACCCAAGCCCTATTATGTAAACAGTTGGGTACACAATTTTCATTTCATGTTTATTTTTTTAATCTCTAAATGTCATTCAACATTTATTTAAATGTACTTCAAATGTATTTAGTCATATGAATATTAGTACTGTTGATTAATTTTAATGGGAGTAGTGTCTTCAATAAAATGGTAGTCAGCAAGCACACATACCTGATTGGAAAACAAATTATTTTAATTAAAATATGTACTCTCTTAGGGAAAAAACGTACTTGATTAGCACTGTTTTCATTAGCGCTCTGTTTTACTTGAACAAATTAGAATGTTACTTCGAAGGGCATCTGTTACAGTATGTGTCTAGATAGTCAAGATAAAAAAATTTTAATTAGTTTATTTTTTTGACATTGCTTTAACAGTATTTTTTGGTTATCCATGGACCCCTTGCCAGACATTACCCCCAGATAATTGGGAATCTACTGTAGTATATAACACAGGCCACATAGAAAAAAAAAAATTTTTTATGTCTAGGATTTTGGAACTGATTTTAGCAATATTTGGGGCACTGAATCTAAATATGAAATTCGTTTTTTTTTTCTTTCAGCTCTACTTTTTGAGATAAGTGTGAAAAAATAAGTAAATCCGCCTGCTTGACTCAAGCCACTTCGTCACTGGAATACCTTAGAATGAAAATCCCATCATTTCAACGCTTCTACTAAATTTGAGGTCAATTTATGAGTTAGCCGTGCAGGATAGATCAAAGTTAAGTAAAAATGAGTTCCAACAGAAGAAGTTGGGTAAATCATCCTGATGTGTTATGCTACGTATGTGGAGAATAAACATTAAAAGATAACAGAAAGACAGATAGTGACCTTGTAAAGAGAGTTTATCGTGGATACTTTGGTGTTAAGCTCGGTGATCAAGATAAATTCTGGGCATCGCATTAGGTTTGCAAAACATGTATAGAACATTTATGGCAGTGGACTAGTGGGAAAAGAAGAAGTTTGAAATTTGGTGTACTGAAGGTTTGGAGAGCACCCAAAAACCACATCAATGACTGTTATTTCTGATTACTGGAATATTACAGAATTCAATCAAAACAACTGCTGCAAGTGGACTTATCCTGATTTAGTCGCTGCAAGATGCCTGGTCCCTCACTCACTGGTAAACTATATGCTTAAAAATTTCAAATCCCTTGGGTGCAACATGTGTATTATGGTACACTATTTACACCGCCACTTGGACAGTTTTCCAGAAAATTTAGGAGGCTGCAGTGAGGAGCAAGGTGAAAGATTTCATCAAGATATTAAAATTATGGAGGACCGCTATCAAGGAAGATGGGATACGCAAATGATGGCAGATTACTGCTGGATTTTAAAAAAAGGACTGTTCCAAGATATATTCAAGAAGTTCACGAAAAAGTACTTTCCGAAGTGTTGAGTGACTAGCTGGTTCCATCAATGACTTGGTACAATTTTTGTATATATAATAATATTAGTATATCCTAATAATATTTGTATAATATAATATTTGTATAATATAATAATATTTGTGTAATTTAATAAGAATTTCATGTTTAATTTTTAGATCTGATTCATAGATGTAACCTAAAATAACATAAAATGTACTGTTACGGTGCCCCACGTTGGGCGCCACTTGATACGGGGGCCGTAGTCTCTGATATTTAATGACTGAATTTTAATGCGTGCCCGGGTTTTGTGGGCGCCACCGTGCCACGTGCACGGACCAATGTGAGACTCTTTCCCAGGGTCGTGACGTCGCCCATGTGAGGCGTGATTTTAATTTCCCCCTGAATACACCTAGCACGAATCCCTGCCCGCTCTCAGCGTCGGGCACGCTATCACCTACGCAGTGGGCTCTCAGGCGTCTCACACGCCATCACACTCCACGTGGTTGAACAGATATAAATAAGAAAATAATACATTTGATTTACACACCTGATTTATTCGGCGAATGCAACTTACACACTTACACGATTGAAACTGTTTAAAATGCCCGCGGCACGAATCGGTTTAGGTGTGGAGACCCCCACGTGGTCACATCTTACATTATGTAATACAAAAGAGAAAAGACTGTTGCTGGTCGTAAGACAATTATTTATGCAGTCCCCCGACCGAGAGGAGCTCCGAGGACGAAAAGAAAACAATTTAGACGGAATTAAATTGAAACAGAATTACTTGGCGGTGAAACAAGCGGTGAGGTCCCCGGAGTGCTGGCGCGTCTACTCTCGATCGTTGATGGCGGCGGACTGGGCTGAGATCATGGCTCGGCTCGACTAACATGGCGTCCTCCCGCCGAAACAATTGCCGTTAAAGATATTTGCGAATTCGTGCCACGGGAAACTAAATTAACATGACAAGAATGATTTAAAAATTACGTGACAATTTTGGAATAAAGAGAAAAGATTGTACAAATTATAATTATTAAGATTTAAATTTAATTATTGTCTGGCTTCGGGTTTCCTCGGGAATGTCCGGAAACACAATTCTATTTTGTTACCTTATTTTAAATAAAAGTACTTAAAACCCTCCCGGCCGATCTGCCGTCACGTTGCACTAAGGGAATATAAAAACAAATAACATAATTATATTTACTTATGTTTTAGGGGTGCGGCGCACTGATTCGACAGCGCCCTCTTGCTGGGCGAGCACACACGCACGCACACGTACGCACGGGTAGGCGGGAGGTTTGAATGGAGGGTGGGTGGTGTTTGGGCGGTTGCATATCGGACTTAAAAAGGGGCCGCAGGTCCGGACAATGTCAGTACATTTCACTAAAATGTTATATCTTAGAAATTTGGCCTCATAAGCAAACACTAATGCCATATTTGAATTCAGGGCACCAAATTCATATGAAATCAGCTCCAATACCCCGGCACCAAAACTATTGTTGGCCTGTGTAATACAGGGCTGCCAGGGAAAATTAAGTCAAATTTTGACTTGAATACTTTTTCATTCTTGGGATTGGAAAATTATAACATTCTTTTAAAACTCATGTAATGTTGTAAGAAATTTTTACTGCTGACTTACGATACTAAGACCACATCAACAGGGTCTTAATGTTAGCAGAACGTTAGTTTAATTTATATTTGGCAATTTTGTGACATATCTTTTTTCCTAGCAGCCTAGAATATTGACTTCATCCTATACTCTGTTGCATAACAGTCATTTGTCTATTTTATCGGTATGTGTGTGTTGGCAATGTGTGATTATGCTCATAGTTTACATTAGTTCATGTTTTTATGCATTTCTGATAGTTTACTTTATTTAATTTCGTAAAGCTGCTAAATGTAATTTTTACCTATTATTACTTAGTCCAGGTTGGTGTGTGTTCGTGTGTTTTTTAGGTGTTGTTTGCTATATGCATTACCTTTATTCAGCAATGTGTGGGTACTGGGATGATTTTAGAATGTTCTACAATATTTGGATGATGTAATAGTAATCAGAGCGTGGCAACAAGGACTAGTGATGTCTCATGGAAAAAGTTATTGTTGGACAGATGTTGCAAGGAATCATGATTTTTTTTTAATATTGGAAAGTGGCTTGTTATAGGATGAAATTTAAAAGTACTCTGTGCTCAGCCCACATCTTTTGCTTCCTCCAAGGGAGGAAGAAAGCAGGCCTGTCAGTCACTGTCGTTGAGTCGTCACTTGGAAGTCTGCAGGAAAAGTCACTTTGTAGTAGGGGCTCTCCAATAATGTTTTTAACGTAGAGTTGCAGAGATTTTCATGCATGTGGTCCAGGCTATTCTGTTTCAATGTTTATCTCAAACATTTTGTTTCTAATTAGAAGATTCAACCACAGGCTGCAGCATAAGTCTAAGTGAAGCCTTTTTTGATAATGGGTGGCCACGCCGAAAGAACAATGGTCTCTCGGCTATTCATACCGTGAGTTGTAAGAGGCAGCAGGATTTTAGTATAGTTATAATCAGTATCATCGGACATTCAGGAAATATTGTTTCAGAGCAATGAGTTATTTTATTTGAGCCAGTGCAGGTGTTTTTTCTGCAGACTTTGTTTTCCTCATGTATAGTTTCTTGATCAGATTATGGCCGCCATTGTGCCCTTCGAATTTTCATCGAGGAAGAATAAAAAAAGGTGAATGTTTGAGAGAGATTATTTCATTCATAAACATTTAGAGTAACATTTAATGGAACTAAACAGTATTTTAGAACACAGGAAAATATTTCAACTGTTTACATGTACGTAACAGTGGGACTATTGCGCTAGCCGGAGGTATGGACTGTTACAAACTTCCCATTACTATTCTTCTTCCCCTAAAACCCTCCAACCCTCATAATTCTGGTTTTTTGATCACTGAAATGAGCATCGACCAACTTGTGTACGAGCCACTTAGAAAAGCAGACCAACCCTTGAAGAGTATAAAATAATAATTTTATTTTTTATTTTTCTCCCATCCCCAAGGAATTTGTTTTTTCAGGACACATATTGTGCCGTTTCAAGTTTCGGCACTCGTAAAATAGTAAAAATATTTTTTGTTTTCTGTACCTAATAATTATTTTATATTCAGTCTTATAATATTTACTTATGTTTAATTACATTTTAAACTTAATTTAGTTTTTTTAATTTAAATTTATAAATGATATTTACTTTAAATTTTGTATTATATTCCATTAAGCACACAATTCTATTTTTTCGTTTGGCTACAGTCAAAGCCTTCCATTTGTTCGCCGGATGTTCTGTGCTAGCCTAAGAGTTTTTAGTAACGCCCGCCTGTCCGCCGTGTCCCGGCGTGCTGTCCACATGATTGTCAGCAGTTGCTTGCAGTTTCTTCTCGCTTCTTCACGTGATTTCATATAAAAAATCTGTACTCTAGACCATTTTTTTTTTCCTGGAGCATTTTTTTTGGTACCGTCCACGCAACCTGGTGGCAGTTCGGTAAGCTTCCGATGCTCCATTGTTTTAGAATTACTTACCCGCTTCGTCCGTTGTTCTCGGCATTCGCCAAGATGGCTCCAGTCAGTGATGATGGTTGATTAATGTACTTTTTCGCACCATAGTTTTTTTTTTTTGGTAGACATCTCACGTAGAAGTGGTGTTTTTATTTGGTTCTACAAGATGACAAAGTTCAGTGTAAATTTCTTCAGCCTCCGATTTTGGAGGTTAACGTTTTGGATCCTCTTCAAGTTCTTTACGTTTTGGGTTATTCTTTAACCTACCTTCTAAAATTATGAATTGAATCTACGTCCTTGTCAGCCCGGGAAGCATGGTTCTGCACCGGCTGCTGTACAAGTTTTCGTCTTGAACATGTCACGGATATTTCTCATCATCAGCTAAGTCCGTTCCTTTTTTTTAATGAATTTTTATTATTGCTTGTCGTCCAAATGTTTCGTCACCTAACGCTTACAAAAGAAAAAGACTTTAGTCGCCTAATGTTGGGCAAAAGATTTTAATTACATACCTAATGTTTCCAAAAAGACTTTAATTACTTAAATTAAGTATTTTTGTATAATGTTTTGTTTTGTTCCTGAAGAAGTTTTTAATCTACATTTAAAGTTATAGACTCAATTAGTAAAATCTTAATTATGGATATAACATGATATTTAAATTTATTATAAAAACTAAATAACTAATATAAAGTAATTTTTAACATTATTAGCCTGTAATTTGGGTGCACCCTAGGTTTACTATTGATAACAAACATTCCATTTTAATGATAATTTTATGACTTATGCTTACCTCTTCAGATGAGTCATTGTTTTGTTTAGCTTTAAATGTATTTTCTAACTAAATATATCACCACTTATAGATGAAGATACGTATGTTATTATCATTTATTGAGCTAAGTTCCTCTGGACTTACGTAATTATAATTGATGAGGAGTATTCTGTTGTGAAGCTGGTTTATCCTGACACGTTTCCAGTCAAGCATTTTACTTACATAAAAAATTAATTTTATAATATCAATATTAATTTCATTATAATTTGGTAGCAGTAACAAGTCAAATCAAAATCAACTAATAATAATAAAAAAGCAACCAGTTGTCACAATATGAACACTTTATATGTATCCATTTAGTTTTATTAGCCGCCAGGTGGTCTCAAGACATTTCAAAACACACACACACCCAACATGACAAAAAGTTTTTACCACTATTATTTTAATTGAAAATATTTTAACAAGTTTATGTAGTTTAAATAACAGGGTTAAATTATGACAATGCAAGTGTCATATTTTATTAATGTATGCTGCACAATTACAATATAACTTAATGGTTATCAGCATGGACGCAAAGGCACTGACTGGTCGCCCTATTGTGCTATATCCGTCTCAGTCAGACTCCACCGTCCCACAAGATAGGTTGCTTTCCACACACTATGATAATTACTTTTCATCACGGATCACATATTTCTGCTTAATATTACCGTATCAAACCTTCTGCTGATATCCTCTGTATCTGTCTCCGAATCAACACAACATTCCTCTGATCACGATGATGACCGAACCTCCATTATAAATATTCGTGCCATATAACATTTTTTACCGTAATACAAGTATTTCTGTAGTAAGGGTGCTAACAGCAGTGCAGAATTAAATGTAACCCGGTATTTTTAATTGACCACGTGATATTAATCTCCATGTACGCATGTCCAACATGCAAAGCAGACCATATCTTTGCAGTTTAAGGTATGACACAAGTCTTGTCCTCAAATGGGTCACGTCATGACCCAAAGTGTCTCGCCAGGTTCACAAGCCCTCTTTTCATGCGGTGGCACCTACTACCAATGACCATGCAAAGTACATCTTAAGAAGACCCCAAATACAATACAGTGCCCCTTTTTTTTTACATAATTGGACGGTCTCCGGGTAAAAGGTAACAAGTCAAGAATTCACTTTTTGCAGGAGAAACAAAAAACTCTTAGATAAAAATTGAATTTAAATACTTAAATTTTTCTTGCATTATTCTTTTATTTACCAACATAGTTGCCAATGATTAAAAATGCATTACATATTCTAAGTATACTTAAGAGTTTAAGTGACTTGACTAAAAATCACCAAAATGTGACTTGTTACCTTTTACCCGGAGACCGTCCAATTAGCTGCCAAAGATACATTTTAATGTTTAAGTGCAGTAATGATACGGAGAATAAAATGGATTTCAGATTTGAAACTTCTTAGGTCTAATGGCAGTGCAATGCAGTGCAATCGCCACCATGACATTTCACATCAAGCAACACAGGAGCAAAAACTTACATCAAACTATATCAAATATATGATTGATGCAAGTGTTTTTCACTTAAAGATATTGACAACGAGACTCTTAATGAGATGTTGTACAGAGAAACATTCAAAGGATTGATATTAAAAGTTTAATTTATTTATTTTAGCTCATACAGGGTGTCTACTGAGTTACAAAAATAAAAATTAGTGACTTTTTCATGATAATTTCTACTAAAGTGTGACCACGAAACTTGTCAAAACAGTGTAATTTTTAAATGTTATAAAATTAATCTTGAAAAAAAGGGCCAAGGCCAAAGGTTGTCACATAACCAATTTTATCCTTCTGCATTTTGAATTTTTGTGCTATAACACTGTCTGGGAACATTATGGGGAACAAAAATACTAGTAGCGCATGAACCTCTGTCAGATGTGTGTGTCATTACCTTATTAAGTGACCACAATATTTCTGCTTTCCATACATTCTCATCAACACAATATTTATTTAAAGAACCTAGGAAATGTTGTGACTTTGAATTTGAAGGAGTTGAACATTCAGTAAATGATTTATAAATAGTAGTCATGGTTCCTGAACTACTTGAAGTGGAAGGTTTAGTATCTTTTTCCTGACCCAAATGTGTGAGCTTGTCAACCTTCAAAAAACTTAGAGTTGATTGTTTGCTTTGTAGTATGGCAGAAGACAACTCCAGATGTTTTTTCCTGCTTCATGAACCTTCACAGATGACAAACCACTGTGACTTACATCAAACTTCGATTTACAGAGTGTGCAAAATGCCTTGTACTAGTCATCTTTAACAGGACGCAACCACTTTGAAAACCTATCATTTTCATCTGAGAGCCAATATTCTTTAAAAGAACATTTGCCATGCATTTTCTTTTTCTTAGTTACTTTTCATTCAATTAACACCGAAAATAAAATTATTAGCATGTAGTTGCAGAAAAAACATGCAAAAATATACAAAGTTAACAAATTAAGGTTAGTTTGAAACTTAATTGAATAAAATTAATTAAATCTGCTTTCCCTCATGCCATTTTTTCGTCGGACTTTAAGCGCTAAAACACGTTAACATTTGTTGGCAAACATTTTCAGCATATTATATCATATAAAATATTACAATTCCATTCCGTAGCACTTTAACCTCTTCGACAATGATTTCAGTTGGAAAATAAAATGTGGCGGCAAATTACGAATTTTTTTTTGTAATTTGTAAACATAGTCGTTAACAAAACCAAAACACGAAAATACATCACACATTATGTGCACAAATTTTTGGCTTTCTTTTATCCTAGCCAAACATAAATTTACGTTTCGTACACACAAGCAAGCAGTAAACAAACGAACTCAACGCTATAATTTTGATTATGAACGCTCGCCATTTGGCTAAAAATTTATCGATATGGACGCGGGTCTCACGCATTGACGCCTTGACAGCTACAATCGATTATGTGCGATCATTGTGCGCTCTGTAGAGTAAGAATGAAACTGACTACGCCGTGGCCGCCACGGAACGAATACCACCTTTTTCTTTTTTTTAAGCGTGTATGGTACGAGAATTGAATAAATTACGTTTTCACAGCATTCTAATGGACTTTTTTTTTTTAAAAAATAAAGAAGAGCAAATTGCTATTATTAAAATTTTCTCTGCATTATATGTGAAAATTATGACGTTTCACGTAGGAGAATAGAAGCTGTAAGAAACATTTTGAACGGGATTTTAAAGCAAACGTCTTATGGCGAAAATGGCGGGACTGGCCTAGTTAAACACTGGAAAATGTATTGTGTGGGAATATCTTATGTGATGATTTTCCTGAAAATGCAAGCTGCCAAAAGCACAAAAAATATGGTATTTACAAGATCAGTGCACAAGAAATACACATTAGCCTTGTAATTAATATTTTCGTGACTTTTACCAAAATATACTTAAAAATGGTGACTTTTTCGGGACTTTCGTGACCTTTTACAACATTCGTGACTTTTTCGTAACTTTCGTGACTTTCGTGACCTAGTAGACACCCTGTCATATCTCAATTACTGCAATGGAAAATATGTGACTTGGCCATTTTGCATGCTTTTCAACCAGGAATTCAATAAAAAATACTCTCACAACTGGTAAAATTCTATAAACAATCATCACAAACACATTACACTTGTAAAGTAGACTTGAATGTCGCGGCCATTCATAGATTGCAGCTGGGTCGCTCCGATGACAGGCGACAAATGGTAAATATTACTTCCAGACAAATATTACATTTTTAGCTTCAGGAGGAACTCCTTGTATATTAACTTACTAAACTCAATATAACCAGTCAAGACGTAGTTTATGAAAATTTCTTACTCCTGCGAGGTATGACCCATGCCCTCCTGGTGAGGGGGACTTCAACCAGCTTGGCCACTGAGTGAAGAAAGCTTTCAAGAATATTAATATGTACTCTTTTTAGTTGGTCTATGGTTAAAAGAACACTTCTGAGAGACTCAAAATATATGCTCTTTCCACCCATCGCGTTTCTACAGCCGTATACTAAAATTACCATTTCTGTGAATAAGGAATCGTTTACGTGGCAATTACATGAAAATGTTGAATTGTTGTAACCATTAGCAATTAATTTATTATTATTATTATTATTATTATTATATACTAACTATGGAGCAAGGTGACAGAGCACCAAGACACTAAAAACTCACATTTTGGAGGACTCAGGTTCGAACCCTAGTCTGGCCATTCTGATTTTGGTTTTCTGATAATTTCCGAAAACACCCAAGGCAAAAATTTGGATGATTCCATACTATTAGCCAGCGGGCTGATTACGAGCACACACTTTGCGTTATAAGTTGCGATAAATAACGAAGGTTTGCGAAGAATATCGCAGGAACCAGCAACGTGATTACGAACACATCGTGTTTCGTTAAACTTCGAATATTGATGACGTTGTGGCGGTATATATCGCAAACTTTGATTACGAGCACACTTTTCAAGTGATATTTATCGCACCGGAGCTACGTTATATATCACGGGCATTTCAAGTGGTGATACGAAGCGATTGTGAGGTAAGTGATATAATTACTCTTAAAAATAATGTCCTCCCATCCTAAAAACGGCATTATAATCGCACATTATTGTTTTAAATATAGTAGAGTACGATGTAAAGCGATGAAGTTAAACGAAAACAATTGTTTTAGGTTAGCGTGTGTATATTTAACACGCGAACATTATTTTTAACATGCTATTTATGTTTATTAATTGTACCATGAAATCATTGTTTTCAATGCATAGTTTGTGTGGAATAATTATGAAGTGGTTTAAATACGATCAAAGTAGGTAAGAAGAATAAATAAATGCCGTGTCATAACTTATCAAATTAATCCTAACCTAAAGAGCGATATTATTTACACGCACATTATGAACATAACATAGCTATAAATAGTTCAAATAGGCTGCTTATGCATATTTTGTGTTTGAGTATTTGCTCAACCGTTGCCTACGAACGGCTCAACATGCATTTTTGTTTAATCTGTGCGCTTGTAGACTTCAGACAGTAAATGGTATATTTCTCTATTTAGTTTCAGAAAGCTATTTCCGGCCTCCTTGTGTGTTCAATTGTGCAAGAAATTTTTAATTTGTGCTCATTCATTTACATATTGGCTCTATTACCTAAGTGTGTTAACATAGGTAATTGTTAACAAGTGGGGCTGATCATAAAACAAATAACTTGATGAATAATTTATTTAGGAATTCCCCTCCTTAAGCAGGATGATTCTATTAAATAACATTTCGAGCTTTTATGTAGGGGAGGCGAGGCTTTATTATAAAAATAAGTTTATGAAAACGGTAATTTTGAGTTCCTATTATTAACCTTGATACTTATTTCTGTTGAGATATTTCAAGTTGTTTACTGTTTAAATTGTTGGTTATGTGTGGTTAGCTACACTTCAAATACTGCAAATCTATTCATGTCTACATTTGGTTAGGTTAGCTGCATTTTAAATATTGTATAATGAGGTAAATCTGGTGAAAAGCTACTTTTCCATATGTTTTTTTTTTAAATTTATTTATTAGTTTTCAGACATTGATTCCAATAATTAACATAGGCTATCAATACTGTAACATTGTTTTACTAATAGAAAATTAAGCCTACCTCACCTAACCAACCATCCACACATATTTTGTAGTACAATTAATGGAACTAACCTATCTTAACTAACCATTCACACAGATCCACACTATTTTTTTGTTATTTTTAATTCATCTAACTTAATGGTGGGAATGGCTGGTTTGATTAGGTTAACTACAAATACAGTACTTGAAAGTAGTGTAGACAGTTTATTAGGTTATGGTAGTTATATTAAATATACTGTGAACTCATTTTAACAGTTTTTAAGAATTATATATTGTAACACAGCTAACTCTAACCTAACCAACCACACTACAGTTTATACCTATTATTTTTGTTGGTAACATAACTTAAGAAACAGTTCACAAAATCACACAGTATTTTTAATGTAGCTTACTTATGCCAACCAATCATTCTCATGTATTAAATTTTTTGATTTACCTAACCTAACAAGCTATTAAAATGGCATATTTCTAGTTTAACTGCTTGAAGAATTACAACACACTCATGGAGAATTGTTGGAAAAGAAGTAAAAAAGTTAAAATTGTTTTTAGAAATTAAAGAAAAATGAATGCAGTTATGCATTACATCGAGGAATATTAGCTCAATAATACCATATTAAAAATTATTTCTATTAATCAGGCCCTCTTGTTAACAATTAGTAGCCTACCAAACTATATTACACTAATTTAGTTAATGTTTGAAAATATTTCAGGTTCTACACAATGGCCTTTGCTGCCTTTCTGCTAAATATCGAACTGGAGGAGAAGGCAGAGACGATTGTTAAGAAACCATCAAAATCCCTTCGAATTGCCAGATTGCACCCTCATAGCAGTTGGAAAACCTTAGAAACATGAAGAAACAAGCTATGCAATTTAATAAATACTTTGTTATCAAGTTTGTTGCATTTATTAAAGAAATTGTGAAATGAAAATAGTGTTCACTCATTTCCATGTTACTTTTGAGTATAACTTGGATATTATATTAAACACATGTTAAATTTTTGTTTTCTGGTTTCAGCAGATCTCATTGTCCTGAGAGAGTTGGCAGTGGCTTTTTTGAACCATTGTTTTTTTTTTGTGTGTAAAAAATAGATACTATGAATCATTTAATGATAGGTTGTTATTTAAAGTAAATCTCATACATACATGTGCTGCTTCATGTTTACAGGTTTTTTATTTAAAAATTTTGCAATTTCAGACTTTGTTTTGGTTTTAAACGAAAAATATTTACAAAGAGTGTATTATTTAATAGCTCAATTATTTCCATGGATGGTTATAATTAAACAATTATTAATATTAACTATTAATAGCCTGTCCAATAAATAAAATCAATGCACATGTCTGTAAGGATACAAAAAAATGATTTCTTAACACAATATTCTCTCATAATTGGCAATTTTAGCACATGCTTCCAGCATGCCTTTTAACTTTTCTTTAAGTTCTTTGATGCATTTTTAATCAAATTGCTTGTTACCATTTCAGAAGCACATATTCCCAATGCTTCTCATCAGCTGCCAGCTGTCTTTCTTGAATGTTGTTTATCAGCTGCCAGCTATCTTTCTTGAATGCTGCTCTTTTTTTTTTATTATTTTTAAATTGTACTATTAATCATTACCAGTATGAATTGTATAGGTTACACTAGGTATTATAGAGGCAGAGTTATAATAAAGGAGGTGCTAATAACAAAGCACACATTCTATAAAGTATGCTGACTAAAAGTATTATCAAGGTTTTTCCAGTCAAAGATTTCACAATGCTTGTATATAACCATTCTTTACTTTTTTTTTTGTGTAAACAAGATATAACATGGAAGAATTTCATTAGGCTAGCTGACTATCAATGCAAGTTCCAGCAGTTACAACTGCTAGTTGTTGCCAGTGAGCCCATTTGTATACAGTATAGACATTGTTTCATGTGGATGAATATAAAAAAAATATTTTGAACTAATTTTTATTATTGTAAGTTTAGAATCAATGTAGGTATGTTTATTGAGACCGAGACAAGTACAAACAAATTAAATGGCACACATTGCATTTAGTTAGATAATTCAGGAACAAATATTGACTTAGTATGATTCATCTTGCGATAAAGTTTGGTACAGCTCCATTCCTTGCACCTCCCCAGTCAACACTCTGCATCTTATGAATTGTTATCATCACTCACTGTTCTTATCTTTCTATTTATCATCAGAATAACCAATAACCATTAAATCTGTGCTTAGATGTGTGTGAATATTAAAATAAGCAATTTTTGAGCTAGTATTTAGAGATCAAATCAAATGTTTCTTAAAATATGTGATGAAGCCTTTGAACAGCTTATTTAACTATATTAAGTAAAATTTAACTTAAATAAAAGACTAATACAGTAAATTAATATGTAACTGATTGTGACTGATGGCTATTATAACAAATATGCATAAAAAAACTCTTAGGTTTCTTGGCTATCTTATGAAAACACAAGGATTGTAAGAGGTCTTGTTTTAATAATGAACCTACCAGGGGTATATGTAGGGGCAAGAGGAATATATGCCTCCCCCAAAATCCTAAAAGAAAAATCTATATTCCCCCCCCCACCCCCCAAAAAATAAAGCCAACAGCAGGCTAAGTGCTTCTATACCACTTTCCTCCTCCCCATCCCCCTTCCTCCCTCATAACAAAATTCTGCATACACTTCTGAGTAGAACAACTTCAATTTTAATTTTTTTTAATATGAACTATTAACACTTCCATGTTCATGCAAGTCATTTTTTTGTTTTTCATTTTAAATGTAGCACACCTCCAATTTCTCTCTGTCAACTTTCAGGTATCTTAACTACTTAATTTTCACCACTCTTATTTTAAACCCACTACACCAATCTCAAACCAAATTGGAAGCATACCAGTATTGAAAAAAATATATATTTAATTTTCAAATAAATATTTGGAAAAGTATAGGATAAACAAAATGCATGACTACCACAATATAATGTCTACCAGAGGTTGAGGGACAAAACCACCTTCTAGAATCTACATCATTCCCAATGATGATGCTGTACCGAAGATTTGGATAATTCTCTGGTCAAGGCTGCTCAGAAATATAACTTGGATAATATTGCCAGCTGTTATCTTAGCAGCTATTGCTTAAGCTGCTCTTTTTATTACAGCATATATCATGTTGATCCATTACTGAATTTAAAAAAAATGGATTAAATAATTGGTATGCATGTACATCAGAAATTGTTCAAACTGAATATTATTTTACATATTAAACCATCAATTTCTAAACTTGCTGAGAAAAAGTAATCTATTAATTTATCTTAATGGGAAAAAGGGGGGGCGGAGAATTAAAATTATTGAATATTTCAAGACAGTTTTTAAAATAATTGCAGCATATTAATAATTTACATACATGTTGGATCATTAAACAACTTGAATGCCATCTTGAAAACAAAGTTGTTTACTCAGTACTTATTCAGTACTTACTCTAATTACTCAGTACTTAGTTTCACTTGTTTAAGTCATTGGTGAGATTAAATTAAACAGCAATTAAAAAAACATAGCAATGAACTTTCATATCCTCAGATTATAAAAAAAATACTGTTCTTACACTGAAAATTTTCAAGAACTGTTCCATAATAACTGTTTAAAATGTCAATCTTTTTAAATTGAAACATTATGGGCCTAATTTTATCCTTAGAATATGCAACCTAACACACTGAAGAGTTTAAAACAGACTTCAAAAAATGAAAATACAAAAAGTAGCCCATATCTTCTCCATTGTAATTGAAGGCTGCTGCTTACATAAAAATTGTAACGCTATATTCACTAAAGAAAAAAATAATAAGAAAACTAATATTTTGCCAATGGTAATGGTTTTTAATGTCCCTAAACGTTTGTTAAGCCTCTTTGCCAGTTAAATCCACAGATACATGCAAGCTTCACATTCATTATTTGAAGAAAAATTGGCTGCAAACTCTCTGTGGCTCTTAATAAACCACACCATGATTTCTGTTGGGCAGCAGTAACTTTACCAGTGCCACTCTAAGGCTTATTTTAACTGAGAACACAAATATTCAACACAGTGTCCTCTTTAATAGCGGCATGTGCACTCTAATCAAGAAAACCACAAATTTAAATAATTTACTGTAATTAAACTTTACCAAGTGTACGAAGGGAGTAAAAAATGTTTGAGTGACCTATGATATAAATATTAGCAAAATTATTTTTATTTACGAATGGTACTAATATCTTGGAAACATTGTTTCAAAACACTTGTATATAAAATCCACGAAAGCACATGAGTATTAAAATATATTTATAAAATTTTAACTGATTAGATTACATAAACTAGAAAGCTCACCGCTGGAAATACGTTAAAAAGTGTTGTTTTTATTAGGTATGCTAATAACCACATATATTTATAACTTTGAAGTATAAGGTTATGATTTTACACAAGCACACCAAACTTGACTAAATATTTGTTAAATTCCATTCTTCATATCATATCAATAATAGGTAAAATAAAAACAGACACGGGTTCGTGGTAATTAGTTGTTCCTTTAATTTTGTAACCTGTAGAGTGGCCTCATTTTCATTCTATTGAAGTTTAAACATGCTTCTCGTTCGATGTTTATGTTTACATGGCAAGACGCAGTTAGCCACAATGACGATGCGAAATCTTTAACTGCATTTTTAATTTAAACTTCTACGAAAAAGGCAGCAAAAAAGCTTTAAATACTTTATTTAAGAAATTAGTGCATTAAAAAAGATTATTTTGTTCTCAGTAACACTAAGTATTCATGATTCACTTACAAAATAGTCTGTTCGACGAACATATTAATTGTTCAATTGTTGCTTGTCCTCTGACGTCATGGATTCGTATCGCAGGTTAGCGTTACCGTGGAAAATAACGAAACGCATATCGCAAGGTGGGTCGTAATCACCAAATGCGATACGTGTTTCGTTACCGCGTGAAGAATAACGCTAGTCGTCGATGGTGTTCGTAATCAGCCCGCAGGAGTTTCTAAACTTTTTAGCCTAAGGGCCACATGACTCCTCCATTAAGTCCTAAGGGCCAAGGCCTAGCTAGCTCATCTTACCAACATACTATAAAACTATAAAACATACTGTAAAACTAAAACTAGTATCCCCGGATACTGGGGACGTCCAGCCTGATATTGCGGGCCGTAGTTGGGAGATGTATGCTATAAGCCATGGGCGATTTCTTTTACAATATCTCCAATTTCAGTCATAAGTTATTGTTTCTAATAACCTCAGTGTAAAAAAAGTAAGACCAAGTATAAAAAAAAATCAATTATGTATTGCTACTGTAGGTCTAGTAAAAGAAAAATAAACATATTTCAATTACCACTAATTTAAACAAAAAATTTTGATAATGACACTGGCATGTTAACCCACAGACACAACTAAGCTTTCCTTTGACCGGGGAAGACACTCTTCCCATCCCAAGAGCAATAAACTTACCATTCATACAGTTTTTTGCATCTGTTTACAATATGTGTAAAATTTTAATTTAAATAATATCAAACCCCAAGTGAGTATTTATGACTAAGTCAAAATATTAGTAGATTTATACAGCTATTTTCTATTCTACCCCCCCCCCCCCCCCCTCCAACGCCCTTCACCCAAGCCTTTTCATACCCTGTGCCAACCCCTTAGAGCAGGGCACCACCCACTCACTGGCCAATTTCAAAACTGAAGGTTCATAGGCATCAGCAATCTCCTTATAAAAAATTTGGAATGAGTAGGAACAGGCATTTTTCGCAAAAAGATCTGAACACTTATTAGACTGCAACAAGGTATACCCACCCACACCTGTAGTTTCTTCCTTGCGATTGGCGGCTGTCTGCGAGAGAAGTCGTTGCCTTATTTGACCGAGCCACTCAGGAAGCATTTACATCCGCACTGAATCACTGTGATTGGTGTTGTTACAATCGATATGTACCTGGCAGAAGCTCACCCAATCACGAAACACAGACAATGCTATAGTGTTTTAACTTTCATCTAGTCTCGAAATCTTTTCGCGAAATCTGCATGCCCCTAGGAATGACGCATAATACTGGAGCAATGGCAGTGCATAAGGCAATGCACTTGTGCTCTAGCACTGACCTCGTTTTAACACAAGCAGTAAAATATTATCTTTAAAGAATAAAACATTATAGAAGCTGTGATTTAACAGATTACACCAATCCCTCACTTAGCACGACTAATGTGCTTCTAAAAATGTTTCTGTTATTCGAAATTGCGTATTCTGAAGCATTAGTCTTCATAAATAGCACTGCTAATTTACTTAATGTGTTCCAAAATGTGTAGGGAAATATTCCTCACACAATATAAATGCGTAGATTAATGCTCAATGATAAATATGACACCGCGTAACGGGATATTGGGGGTTAGCCTATGATCTTATCGTCAATCGACTGGATGGCTTTTCGCCCGGGCGTGACCTTCAACTCACGTCACGTACCTTTCCAGGAACTTTCCAAACTATCTTTTACTGGCAGTGAAACCGATATTACTGTCCGAATAATTACATTTGAATTTTTCAAAAATTAAAGTGCTCATTCACATATTACTGCTTGGTTCACACCAATCCTGTCAGGCCAATGATTTTTTTTTGTATTGCACCATTCATTTGACTACCTTTTCCATGTGAATCATCTGTTCATTTCTGTTCCGGTATCCAATGTCAAATATATTCCCGTTAGTACAACCAACAGCATCATACTTATATAAACGTTTGACAGAGTCCTTATTTCGTACGATTGTGCGTACAGTTGACTTGCTTAAAACTAAAGTGCGACTAACATAAGTGTGGCCTTGGTGACATTCTGCATCTCGTAAAACTTCTAGTTTTGTTTCAAATACTTGAACATAATGCATTACGCTCTCACTTGGAAGCTATGATTCCACTATGATTCCAACTGCAAGTGCTTGCACACGTACAGTTACCGGCAGACGAATGGGCAGACATTGCTTTTTGTTTGAGTGTGGGAGTTCCCTGCCACTGGCTAGACCACAGTTCATTTTGGCCCAATCTGTGGCCAAGCGACAACGGTATGACCCAGCGGCATACACGTAGATATAAAAACATTTGGTCCTTTACACCCAATAGCCACAACTGAACTTGCCATAGCTGATGTTTGTACATCAACCGATAGGTTAGTCAGACCTGCGAGCGCATCTCTTCCCCCCTCATATGGCTAACTGTATGCCACTGTACATTGTACATTGTTTACTGAAATGAAGCAGACTTCCAGGGCTTATGCCAGACTTTTTTTTTTGCCTGTGGCAATTTCGTGCTAAATGAAATTTGCAGACGCGCTATTCAAGATTGGGGCAGTAAAATTAACTAAGTACTAAATGAATTCGCTCAAACTGAAGACTGCTAAGTGAGGGATTGGTGTATACTATTTCCCCAAACAAATGTTATTGGCGTTCCTAAATGGTAATTTCCGCTGCCTGACCAAATTTCCTAGCTCCTTTATTGATCTGTAATGTTAGCACGCCTTAGTGCTTCACAGAGTCTGTGCATGGCTGGCTTCCCCCCCTCCCTCCACCCCCTTCCTGTTTCTTCTCTGAACCTTCTGTCTATCAATAGCAGTGGAGAGACGCTGGATAGTCACCCTTACAAGCACTCCCACTGTCCCGATCTTCTGTTGTGCTTGAGCTGCAAATACACTGCGCAAAACTGTACTGTCTAGGCAGAATCACCTACTATAGCCTTCCTTTGCCATTTCGGGGCACGTCACGATTTCACATATTGCAACTTTTTCACAGTAGGATCTATTTGGAATTTATTGCATGAATTCTATACAACTTTTACAAGACCTTTTTTCCTGAGGAGTGATTTTTATATTATTGTAAATGTTATTGTAATTTATTATTGGTAATTGGATTAAGGAGCTATTGTTGGTAATAAAATGTAAGGGTAAGAATTAAAAACAAGTGTATTCAAAAATTCAGCTTTAAAGTCTCTTGTAGATGGTAATTTTTTAAAAGAATCCTTTTGGTTATTACATAATTTTACACTTATTAATTAGGAATTGCAATCAAAATAAAATTATTGTAGCTAGTCCCAATTTGGAGCTGAAATAATTTTTTTTTTTGCAATTATTTCAACAGCATCAGTTGTGAAATTATATATATATATATATAAATAATTAGTATAGTTGAATTTGAGGCATTTTAGAGATTCATTTAATAAGATATGAGATTTTAAATAAAACTCTTATCGTGTGCTTCTTATATCTTAAATACTTACCATACATATTGCAGTGTCTATTGGGTTTCAAATTGAAAACTTCTAAAACCAATATTAGGCTACAACACTATGAACTAACCCATTTAAACACGGCCTTACAGGAAAATATTTTGAATTCTGTTAGATCCGTTTGCATTCTTGTGCCATATTGGAGCTAAATCTGTGAATCACATGTTTCACACCTATACATTTGTCAGTTATTCAACAGAAACCAAGTAATGTTTGGATCATTAAATGGAGAGGACCATTGTTGGTATAACTGTACGAAATAATTTTAGTTCAGAGTATTTTACTAAAACTTTTAAAGTACTTAACAGTATAATATGCTAATATTATAAGTACAATTTAGGAAAAATGGTCACAGTTCCACCAACCAGTTAAAAAATTTTCTTAGGTGAGAAATCCCCACACCCTTCTTTATTATAGTGATACCACCTCATTCTCCTCCCACGGTCAATTCATAACTAATGTTTCACTTTATCATAAGCCACGACAAGGTGGAAGAAACTAGAAAGTAGATATACTCTGAGGCAATAGAGAGGATGGCAGCAGTGATGAACATCAATCAAAATTGAGTGATGTAGTAGGGAATAATATTCATGTTAAGACACTAAAATCAATAAAATAATTTTTAAAAAAAATCACAAGTCACATTTGGTAGCATTAATTATTAGGAAAAGAGACCAGCAATCTCTCGACGACAAATTAATTAAAAATGGGCCGCTAAAACAATTGTCAGTCTGATGTGATCACAACACGGTTCAAGCCACCTTTGCCATTGATTATAGAAGAAAATTGCTGTGAAAATTTCAGGACGTTTATAAAGATTTTCATGTCAACAAAAGATTATGTATCAAAGCATACATGTGTCAAAGTTTTGATGAAGTTAAATGCTATAGGTAATGAGAAAAGGAGTTATAAAAGACTTCTGATTTACCTATTAGACAAGGATGTTTTGCAGGAGTTCTCAGTCTTGTGTGAACAACAAAAATTACAGAGATAAAAAGTTTTTTAACCTAAGAGAATAAAGAGTTATTTCATCTTTCTGACCGATCAAAGGAAGCAAGTAAAGTGTTAGAAGTTCAAGGATGAACTGAACAGCATGGGAAAAAAAGTTATTGATGCATGTGATAAGAGACCCTCACGAATGTTTAAGAGAGCCAGTTTATCACTAACAAAAGCTGCTTACTGTGCCATTTAGCTTAACAGGAGAAACAATGCGTAAAAGTTGTGCAAAACACGGTTAACATGGCAAAAGTGAGAAGTCAAATGGTGAATGAAAAAGAGCCTAGGTACAGCAAGCAAACAGAAGTATTTCCAAGAAACACTGATAGAAACAAAATACAACTGTGAAAGTGGTGCCGAAAATAAATAGGGAAATAAAATATCTATCATTTAGAACAGTAAGTTACAAGTGAAATAAATTAAGCTACTTTGTTGGCAGCATGTACTTATTTAAAATATCACAGAGGTTGGGTTACCAAACACTGGCTTGGATGAGTACTTTGTTAACACAGACAAACCAGTGGACATAAACTCCGTGCAAAATTGTGGAGCAAAACCAATGGTAACAAATGTGAAGCATGTTCCTCAAGGGTGGATTCAGGCAGTATATATTGGAAGAAAGAATACATGTAGCCTTCAAATTGGACAAAGGTTCTGAAGTGAACATAATTCCTTAAAGTGTAATGCAAGCAGTATGCAAGAAAAGTGGACATGACAATGAAAGTGTTTGAAGGGGTAAAGGTAAGACCATTTGTGGTGCTCAGTAAAAAGGGCAGTAGACCAGCCTGAATATATATGAAATTGATGAAATAAATAAATGAAAATTCCTCGAGTGACAGTTTTGTCAGGGATACGAAGCTAAAAATAAAAACTTAAAAAACAAATTCATGTAGCTCGGAATATATTGGTGACCTGTTTGGAAAAAATTTAGCTGGGAAAAAGCTAAGGAATATTTGTGGGAAAATTTATGCCCTAGGTGAGTTAAGAAAACGTTATGTTCGGAGCTGGTTTATCGATTTCAAAGACCTGGTGAAGGATTAGGTGAATTAGTCACAGAAATGTTTGAACATGCCAAGGCTTTGTGCATTAGCTTTCTGATAGTGAATTCATTTTTCTCTTGACAGAAAACATACTGCCTGATTTAGGACATGAATGTGCCTTTATTGATAAACCAAAATCTTTTAGTGAAATTAGGTGTTTGGCTGTAGAAGTAAACAGTATATGTGTGTCAAATAAGAGTTTTCTCAAATCCAAAATAAAGTTGGTGATAAAGAGGAAAATGGGAGGAAAAAAAAAAACACTTCCCGAAAAATTCAGTGAATAATACAAAAGCTTGTTTCGGTAGTCGTAAAAGGGACCGTTTAAATGCTCAATGCCTAAAGAAGTTTGCTCAGAGTAAGCAGCTGAATAAAATTTGTGATGAAAAAGGACATGCAAAATTTCAGTTTTCTACAAAAACTTTTATGGCTATGCAAATGCGTATGCAGTCTTGTTATGATTGTGGGGAAACAGATGTGAAGATAAATTGTCAGAGTAAACTAAGGGAAATTTTAAAATATGATTATTGTAATCAGAAAGGGCCTGTGAGTAGAAAGTGTAGGTTTAAGGTTAGGGAGAAGATATTTAGGTTTCCCAACGAGCATACCGTGTTTTATCGCATAATCGTCACACTGTTATTTTAGAGCATCAAAATTTGGAGAAAAAAAATTTCTCACATAAAAGTTGCACAATGTTTTGGTTCTGCTTTTACATTCCGAGCACTTTGGGTATAGAGTAAATATGACCTTGCCAAAGAACAAAGACAAAGCACCGTGCAACAGCAATCAGTTTTAAAGTTGCTGTCAGGGTAGTTATAATGGGATAATATAGTAATTAAAAACTTGTTTAAGATATACCGGAACAATAAGATTTCCTGTACAATTCGGACAAATGTTTTGGTCTCACTATTTTCTCCACAAGATATACGTTATTATTTCTATGTAAGATGTTGCACATAAACTTCATCACCATATAAAATAATGTATTTTAAAGATGACATTCTTTATTTGTTATAATATTACCACTTACTTAATCAAAAGAAAATCAATTGGTGCCACTGTGTACCGTTATAAATATGTAACCAGTGCTAATTGGCATCATTCATGTTTGGTTACGCTGATGCCTGTGTAGAGTGCACGGTTGTATTCGAATATCTGTATCAATAGCTCGCCGATTACATGCAAGGCGCATGCTCTGTCTGGTGCCGAATAAACTACATAGGAAAGCCTGCACTCTTTCATGGTTAGAGTGTACTAAGACAATCGTTATGAGTACAGTACACTACATTAGTTCCAGCTCACTGTTTTCGATTTTGTATTTTAAGTTTAAAGAAATATTTTATTGTTGCATGACTAATTATTACTTTAAATACTTTGAAATTTTTTTCATACTCTGTTTTTTTTGTTTAACGTACTTTCCATCCCACTAGTTTTGTTTTTATGAAAAAATTAACCCCAACAAAAATGCTTTTCTCCCATAAAAATCAAACCCCTGCATTTCAAACACTTGTGATGATTATGAGACACAACATGGTCGTTTGGCTGTTATTCGTGTTGCGAATAACCCGTGTGTTGAAATAAATACGTAAGGTAAATTTATGCAGGCTTAAGTTGACACAGAAGCAAGAAGTAGTTCTGTCAGTCAAAGATTTTTGAGTAACCTTGTTAAAGAAAGAAAATATTTGGGCCACTTAATAAAAACCGACGGCATTAAGGCACGTTTAGCAGATGGAAAACTAAGGATGTACGAGTGCATTTGCATTTTAAAAGTGATAAATTTTCCTGGAGTAGAGAACTGTGGGTCATACCTAATTTAATCAAAAATGTTGTTTTAGGGATTTACGTCCATCATAACTCGCCACTTGGTTACGGTTTTTACATCAGCCAGTGAATTGGTATTAACATAATGTTTCGCAATCTCAATTCAGAAGTTGCGTGATATTTTTTATGTTGTAATTTGTTATGAACTGTATGCTAAATGATGGTGGAATCAAATGGAGAGGCTCTGTAAGGTTGTGTGTGGTGTTGGTAGAGCACTGTTTCTGCACAATGTACTTGTGCACCCTGATGGTCACCGAGGGATTTTAAAAGCTATTTTTGAATATGCCAGTTTGTTTTGATTCTCTAAGCCATCGCGAATTTTGAGGAAACCCTGCTCTTCGAAATCGCCAAGAGTGAATCGATGAAAAAGGCCAAAAAGAAACTGAAAGTGCTTTTTAAATTTTTTTTATTAAGATTGTGCATGATGGTAAATTTCTTAATATGTACTTTAAAATAATTTTTAAGTGTTTGTATATTTTATTAAAAACATTTGTAAAATGAACTTTTTTATGGCACCTATACTTAAGATTTTTTATTTGTTGCATTTTAATGGATTTATTTAAATTTGGTTTGTTAAGTTCGGCTAAATGAATTGCAGTAGTACTCACTATTTATTTATAACCATTATCAAGTACTGGCATACACTAAATTTTGTCTTTTTACATTAATATATATTTTTATATAATTTTAAAGATCTATTTTAATGTCTAGCCCAGTTTATCATCATTCTGTGTGTGTGTGTGTTGGTGTGTGTGTGGTTGTGTGTGTGTGTGTGTGGTTGTGTGTGTGTGTGTGGTTGTGTGTGTGTGTGTGTGTTGTTTGTGTGTGTGTGTGTGTTGTTTGTGTGTGTGTGTGTGTTGTTGTGTGTGTGTGTGTGTTGTTGTGTGTGTGTGTGTGTGTTGTTGTGTGTGTGTGTGTGTTGTTGTGTGTGTGTGTGTTGTTGTGTGTGTGTGTTGTTGTGTGTGTGTGTGTGTTGTTGTTGTGTGTGTGTGTGTTGTTGTGTGTGTGTGTGTGTTTTTGTGTGTGTTGTGTGTGTGTGTTGTGTGTGTGTGTGTGTGTTGTTGTGTGTGTGTGTGTGTTGTTGTGTGTGTGTGGTGTGTGTGGTGTGTGTGTGTGTGTGTGTGTGTGTTGTTGTGTGTGTGTGTGTTGTTGTGTGTGTGTGGTGTGTGTGGTGTGTGTGTGTGTGTGTGTGTGTGTGTGCGCGTGTGCGTGCGTGCGTGCGCGTGCGTGCGCGTGTGTGTGTGTGTGTGTGTGTGAGAGTTGAAAAGAGTGTGGGAGTTGAAAAGAGTGTGAGAGTTGAAAAGAGTGTGAGAGTTGAAAAGAGTGTGAGAGTTGAAAAGAGTGTGAGAGTTGAAAAGAGTGTGAGAGTTGAGAAGAGTGTGAGAGTTGAGAAGAGTGTGAGAGAGTTAGGAAGAGTGTGAGAGAGTTAGGAAGAGTGTGAGAGAGTTAGGAAGAGTATGAGAGTGTTAGGAAGAGTGTGAGAGAGTTAGGAAGAGTGTGAGAGAGTTAGGAAGAGTGTGAGAGTTAGGAAGAGTGTGAGAGTTAGGAAGAGTGTGAGAGTTAGGAAGAGTGTGAGAGAGTTAGGAAGAGTGTGAGAGAGTTATGAAGAGTTTGAGAGTGTGTGCCATTGCACTTTGTGGTGTGGCATGTACTCAACATGTTTTTACTTTTTTTTTGTTGGCAAACTGGACATCATATAGGCTCAATTTTGTGAAAATAATTTCTTTATATTCTGGTTAGAAGACCTTATTGTTATTAAAATTGTCTAAATAGATATCTAATTATATCTCAATATAAATTTGTGAAGTTTATTATTATGTATCCTTTACGAGGCTAACCTAGCCACGTGAGGTAGATAAGTATGGCATAAAGTTTGGTAGCAGAGCTGAGGGTTCTGGCATTTCATTTTGTTGTGTTGCTTGTGCATGGGTAGAATTTTATTTCTTGCATGTGTCCCTGTCTCAAATGTGTGCATGGTTTAGAGGTGGCAATAGTTTTGCAGTGTTTGTTTTTGTTACTTGATGTCATGTCGCTCTGTGGGCATGTTTTTTGTAACCTAACCTATGTAGGTGTTTCCACAATTTTGTTTTCTAAAGTCGTTATGAGTTTGGTTTTTTTTTCTGTTTACACCTTGTTTAATGTTTTTCTGTTTTGCCCATGTTTGTTAAAGGTCATCTGGGGTATGTATTTTGATTATTCTTTATAAGCGTCATTTTGCCATTTTCCTTATTTTTCCCCTTGTATTGATTCCGACTTTGTTTTTGTGTATTCCGTCACATGTTTTATAGCGTTATATACTTAAAGAACTATTTTCTGAAAACCTAGTTGGTACATACATTATTTATTTAGAGATGTTTTTATTCACATGTTTGAGGTTATGTTTGGTAATTTGTTGTCGTTGATTTGGTTGTAAGCTCTTTTGGTTTTTAAAATGTTATTTCCTCGAGTCAATAATTTTGTCTTTATTTATAATTTCAATATTTTGCATTTTTTTGTTTTTAATTATTTTGATTCAGAAGGTTGCAAAAACGGTCAGTGGTTTTCTTTGGTCAATATGTTATTTTCTGCTTTGAATGTTCCTAAGCACCATTATTGAAAGTATTGTACGTTAAAGCATCGTATGTTTGAATTTTTGTATTGTCTAGGGTAAGTGACTTCCAGATGACATTAGATTTTTTGTTGTTTTGTTGACTTTGGTCAAGTTTAGTCAGAGGGAAAACTTTTGGTAAATTTAAGTGTTTAGGCTTCACCAACACTTATCTTTGGCGACCTCTTTCATTTTTCTTATTAAATCTTATGTCTGCCATGGAAGATCCGATTGCTCATTTAATGATAGTTTTATTTTTGGTTAATAATATATTTTGTGTTTATTTTTTTAATAATAATAAAACTTTTACTGCTATCTTTGATTCATTATTCTATATATTTTTTGTTGCTAGTGATATCTTTTAAAATTAAATAATAACTGTGCAACAAGTTCATTTTTTAATTTTTTTTGTCTTTGCGGAGCCCCCAAGCTTTTATATATATATATATATATATATATATATATATATATATATATATATATATATATATATATATATATATATATATATATATATATATATATATATATATATATATATATATATATAATTTTTTATTTATATATAAGGCCTGTGTGGGATCCCGAATTTCGGGAACATAGAGGCTTTCATCCCGTCGGGAGGGAAAATAAATTTCCCGAAAATTTTCGGGAATTTTAAGTTTATCTTTACTAGATATAACATAACCTCAAATCAATCAGCTAATGAACCTAATACACATTTCCTTCAAAATAAACATCAACAGTGCTGGAAAGAAAAAAAACGCAAATCCTTATTCTGTTTTAGCAATCTTTAAACTTTTTTTTCAGGTTCATGATTACTTGTTTTCATAATGTCTGACATATGTACGTAATTACCTATAACATACCCGAAATACGACAGCATTAAAAATAATGAATGCCTCATAGCAAAACAAACAAAAATAAGTGAAAATGGTTTTATCCAAACTCTACTTACGAGAGAAACTTGTCAAACATGACAGCAATACGCCAGTTTTGCATTAAATAATGCCCGAGTTTTCCATGCCATTCATTTTCTTAACTAAAATATAGACGCTACTAATATTTTATCATAATTAGTATTCTGCCGATTTAAAACACCTAAAATATTTTTTCTTTATCAAGTATCACGAGATTTCCGAAAATCAGTTTCCTTTAGATGCCAACAGGCCATAAACAAAGCGTAAATGATTCCTGTTGATGGGATCAGGTATTTCTTTTGTTATATTTTCGAAGACTTAAAAGTCGAAATATAAAAATAATAATAATATTGTAAAATTAAATACAAGTTACCGTAATAGCTTTGAAACGTAGAAAAGTTTAAATATTTTCTTTCGGACAGTTAATTTTTTAGCAAGTTTGAGTTTAAAGATAAACAAACTTCAGCGTTTTGTAGTTCGTGGTAGTTGGTTACACTGTCTAATCGTTTATGGTGCTTGTCGGCTATCTTTAGTGGAAATTAATGCGGTATTCTGTAATTCATTTACATTTTCTTTGTCCGTATGGAAAACTCAGGAAAAATAACGAGATAAAAGGTGTGTGGAATTTTTATGAGAAAAATGCTAACCAAACCGCAAAATGCAAACAGTGTCAAAAAATTATTAAAACAAGTTACGGTAGCACATCTTGGTTGATAAGGCACCTAAAACAGCATCCCACATTGCAAAGAAAATTCAATACAGAAGAAAAACCTGAACGTGAATCCCATCCCAAAGCTAAAGTGATCACAAAAACATTTTGGAGAGTGGATGGCTGGTTCCATGGTGCCCTACAATGTTGTGGATAATGTGCACTTTAAGAAAATGTTGCAATCTGCACAGCCCCTGTACAAAGTTCCTTCGCGTACAACTTTTTCCAGGTCAGTTGTACCTAGTTTGTACACTTCAGTGCAAGGCAAACTGCTCGACCACATTTCTCGGGCTGTTGCTAATGCTACCATAGCCTCTATGTCATTCTCGTGTGATTTGTGGACATCACGCAGCAATGATGCCTACATGGCAGTGACATGCCATTTTGTTGAGAACTTTGCATTGTCCAAGTATTGTTTGGGATGTGCAAGTTTTTCGGGAAGTCACACAGCTGCTACAATTGGTGACAAACTTACTGAAATGATGACTAGGTGGGAACTTCTTAAACTTGAAGAGACTAAAGTACCTGTCTATATGGTAACTGACAATGGCAGGAACATCAAACTCGGTTCATCGCTTTGTAAAGCAAAGTTCACACATTTGCAGTGTTTTGCCCATACACTCCAACTAGCCTTAAGTGATGCCAAGAAAAATACAGAGAGCATAAACTTAATGTTGAAGAAAGCAAGAGGAATAGTTTGTCATCACAAGCATAGTTCTTCAGCAAATTTACAATTGCACAAAATTCAAGATGATTTGGGATGTCCATGTTTGGAACTTATCCAGGACTGTGCAACAAGATGGAACTCAGAATTCCTCATGTTGGAAAGATTGTTGAAAAACAAAGCAGCACTTTCCCATCATTTACTTAAACTTAACATTGATAGTTTAACTGTCAGTGAATGGCAATTGTGGAAGAATATGTGGCGATTCTTCAATCACTTCATGAAGCAACCATCCAACTGTGCAGTGACAAGATACCAACAGCATCCATGGTAATCCCAGTCCTTTTTTCAATGGAAGCTTGCCTGAATGAGCATATTGACAGTAATAGCAAGGCAGGATCTGATGTTTTTTCTAAAGCTCTCCTGTTTGCTCTTAAAGTCAGATTCCCAATGTACGAAAAGCAGGAACCATATTTCACTGCAATGCTTATGGACCCTCGCTTAAAGTCTGTTGTGATTCCAGAGGAAGAAAAGTCACTGTCAGTAAAACACTTGCAGTTAATGCTGCAAAGATCACAATAAACAGCAACATTATCAGGTAATTAAATTTAAGTACAGCATAATGAATAAACCATTGTATAAAATTCAATTGTAACTAAAATAGCTTTTAAAGCATTATGTTATAAATAAATTAAAATTTAACCTAATTGTTTGTTTTATCACAGTTTATTCTTATATTAAACATATGTTTTTGCAGATATGGAACAAGTACCTGAACCCAGTGTTAAGCCGCAGAGTGGATTATGGAAACAATTTGACAGCTAAGCCAGTTCTTCAAGTGTTAATGCATCGCCAAGTGAAATACATAACTATTTGAGTATGCCCTTACTTGCAAAGACTGAAGATCCCTTAAAATGGTGGGAAAAAAATCTCAGTGCTGCCAAACCTTTGCAAGATAGCAGTGAAGTATCTTGGAATAGCAGCTACAGAAGCAGCAAGTGAAAGAGTTTTTTCTTCAGCTGGAAATGTTGTGTCAACAAGAAGAGAGTCCTTAGTCACACAACATGTGGAGGAATTAGTATTCCTTCATGAGAACCAAATATTTTGAAGAGTTGATATATGACTACAGTGTTTTATTTTATACACATATATATTTACAGTTTAATTTTAAATGTGGGCTTAGTTTATATTTAATTATTTTGAAACATATTAAAAAAATAAATATATTTATAGGATACAAAATTGATAGGAAGCATATATTTCAATCAATTTTTTCCTGATCCCGTTCCCCGCAGGAAAAATATTTTCCAGCCCGAGAATTTCCCGAATAAAAAAATCCTTTCCCGCACAGCCCTAATATATATATGTTGTGTGTAAATGTTGGTAACTCAAAATACTCAATTATGGTATCAAGTTAATGTGAAGAAGTTCTGTTAAGTATGTGCATAATAATATTTTAAATAAAAGATGGCACTACACAGAAGTATGTATTCTTTCATATAAACTTAAAATCAGTTCCTTTCATTTTTGATTTTTTTTTTTTTTTTTTTGCTCTTGTACATCGGTTATAAGAGCCAAGTGATGAGCCAGTCGGCGCATGTTTTCTCTCCGATTCTCTCTCTACATGTGCAGCCAAGGTCTCCGACGCTTCATTGTTGTATCCTGTACGAGGCTAACCTAGCCAAGTGAGGTACATATGACAGACGAGTTAGGAAGAGTTTGTGAGAGAGTGAGGAAGTGTGGGATACTAACCTAGCCAAGTGTGGTAGATATGGTAGAAGAGTTAGGAAGAGTGTGTGTGAGAGTGAGGAAGTGGTTGTGAGAGAGTGAGGAAGTGGTGTGAGAGAGTGAGGAAGTGTGAGGGAGTGTGTGTAGTGAGGGAGAGATGGTGAGGGAGAGCATGTGAGAGAGAGTGTGAGAGAGTGTGTGAGAGAGTGTGTGAGAAAAGTGAGGGAGAGGGAAAGAGTGTGTGAAGGAGAGCATGTGAGAGAATGTGTGAGGGAGATTGCGTGAGGGAGAGAGAGTAGAGAGAGTGCATTTGATGGAATGTGTGTTGAGATTGAGAGTTAGTGTGAGAAGTGAATGTGAAAGCAAAAGTTAGGTTAAAAAAGTATGTGTTCAAGCAAGAACTAGTGAGAGTGATTGTGGAAGAGATACCTGTAGTAACTTTTAACATTTAAATTTACTGTCAAGCTACACTCCACAGTATCGTACATACACATATATATGTCAATAGTTTACTGGCTAACACTTCTGTTGGAAGGCTTTTTTTTTTTGGCCAATTGATAATTACTTATCCTAGCGCACATATATTAATATCTTTCAAATTAACATAACCACATAGATGGACAAAGTTTTTTAAGCCTAGGCATATTTACCACAAATTTTTAGGATGTTAGATTATATAAAATACATACATGAAATGGTAAACCCAACTAAATCTAACACTACTCATTGCACATTACCAACCTTATAACAGCTGATGTAAGAAACTGGGAAGTGACCAAAACCTTACATGCACTACAAAATATAACTCACCTCTTGCTATATGGTTGTAAGCATGCGGTGGTAGTCCTTGCTCTTCAACTTTGTACAGGCTGACGATTACAATTTTCAAGACAACTTGGACAGTGGCCCATGCAAAAGCTGGTGTGCATGCAAAATACCATCATCACCTCTCCCCCTGGAGAGTTCAACATACAAAATGTACATAATGGTGACAAAACGTATGCTGAATATTAAGGCTTCACGTAACTATTATCTCAGCAAAAAACCTGCCTTTAGCTACTAGCACCACCTACTTGTTTCAAGATTGTGTACATTTGATTAATTCACAGAATAACTGTACAGTAAATGCAAATTGTTAAAAGAAAAACATTAAATTATGTGAAAACTACTTCTGCAAAGCAAACTGTGTTCAGAACACCAATAAATACAAACTATTAAAAAAATTATTAGCCTTACTTACGTAACCAGTTAGCCTACTTCTGATATCAGCATGCTATAAATAGAAATCCAGTAAATACACCATTAAATCTGTCATAAATCCACTACACAAACATACCTATATTAAAAATTTTAATGAGCTTAATCAGTAGGAGTTTTATGACTTTAAATAAATTTATTAACTGGCAAGCATGTGTTAAAAGTTTTGAACAAAGGCTGTAGAGCTTAAAATATAAATAGGTTCTTGGGGGGGGGGGGGGGGGGGAACTATTGTTAATAAAGGTAATTAAGAATTAAGTAAATGAATACTTTAAAAACCATAACACCAAAAATATTGGAAAAATTAGAAAGTTAAAGCTATCATGCCATATAAAATCATAATGAAATGCCTTAATTTTAACAAATAGCAGAAACTACATTAAATTTGTTCTAAAAATACCATAAGGCTTAATCACTATAAAATTATAATAGTGATAGATTTTTTTTTTAAATTGTGTACACTTATAAACTTGTGGGTACTTGTGATTTGTTCCATTTTGAACCAATAATCATAGTATAGGTATGTAATGTTAAAACCAAGAATTTATTTTCAAAAGTCAATAGCATCAATTGGAATTTTTGAAAATAAAACAAATTACAGTATTAATAAATGTAAGTCAACATAGCAAAAATTTTCATGATATTTACCTTACAATGAAAGGACTTTAAACCAGAATTATACCGTTTAGCACATTCTTTAATCTGGCACCAATCAAGCTGCTCACCTTCAGATTTTATCTTTGGATTCGAGCTGCTGATCTTGGCCATCAAGTTGCATTACAGCGCTTCCAGCATTTTTAGTTCCCTCACATGTTTATCGTTACCGTCAAGATTTCACTTCAGTACAGAATTCCTGGTTTTCTAGCCATTTAATCTCACATTTGGTATTCCCATTAAAACTATATTTGCATACAATCGCTCACACAGCACGGCTGTGGCCCTGATCCGTGCCGGATTAAAGACCTTTCACCGTACATACTTGCCTACTTATTTACAGCCTTATTAATAGGAAACATTTTTAGTTACGTGGCTGTGACAAGCTGCACAGTTCTCCCACCACATGGACCTTGCCATTCCTTCGCACCAGTCTGACGTGTATTGACTCACCAGCTATAATTAGTGCTGGGAGAGAGCCTTGACTATGATCCCTACTCATCGCTTCCCCTCCCTCACATCCTCTGTTTGCCTGCTGTTTGCCTGCTGTTCTTGAATGGCACTTGTCACTTTGTTAACTGTACTTGTGGTTCAACCAGGTTGTTTTTGTCTTTATTGCTACACATATAGTTTTTTTTTTATTTAGGTGTTTCTGAGCGTAGCATTAAAATGACATCAAGACGGTCATGGTTTCAATGGATAAAAAGTTAGACACTATTAATCAAATTGATGAAAATTGCAGCCGAATCGGGAGTTGGAACTTCAACAGTGTTCAACTGTAAGAAGGAAAGAAAAAAAATTGAAGATTTTTGTTGTAAAATTAAATTTAAATGCAGTTTGGAAGGCAGAGGAACCACAAAAAAAAAGAACATTAGATGACGCACTATTCGTGTGGTACAGTGCTCAGCGAGAACGTGGTGTTCCTATATCTGGGCTGATCTTGGCCCAAAAAGCTTTGAGCTTAAATAAAATGTTACTCAATCCTGACAAAAAAATTCACGGTTAGCCATGGGTGTCTAGAGCGTCGGAAAAACCGACACCCGGTATTCGCCAACTTTCTGCGACTGGAGAGATTTTGTATAGTGATGTTGCTGGTGCTGAAAAATTTAAAAAGGACTTCAAACAATTTGTTTTGAAACCTGATAAAATTTATAAAACTGATAATACTGGGCTTTTTTTCTCTACCAATAAAAATGTAGCATCAAACTTGTAGATTCGGCTAAGGGCTACAAGAAAAGCAAAGAAGGCTAACTGCTGCGGTCAGGAGCAATGCTTCAGGGAAACACAAGTATCCTCTTGTCATTTTATAGAAATCCAAGAATCCCAGAGCGCCAATAAATGTGAACCACAATTCATTGCCAGTGGTTTACAACCACAAAAAAAAAGTGCATGGATGGACAGTGTTTTGTTCAAAAACTTGTTTTTTGATAACTTTGATCCTGGAGTTAAAAAAATTCCTGAAAGAAAATAGTTTACCAGAAAAACCAATTTTACTAATTGACAATGCTCCAACTCATCCGAGAGAGCAAGAACTCCTGAGTGGAGGAATTAAAGTGGAATTTTTTCCACCAAACGTAACCCCAATACTGCAGCCTATGGACCAGGGAATTCTTGAAACTACAAAGAGAGTTTACAGAAAAGAACTACTTAGTAAAATAATTTAAAAGAGAAAAAAGTGTGATGGATTTGTTTAAATCAATTCTTCATATACGTTAAAAACATGACTGCTGACGATTCGATTGGGACTGCATCACAAAAAGCTCTTCGAAAAAATCACGGAAAAAACTGTGGCCTGCTATTTGTGCTATGAACAAAATGGCTCGCAATTATTTGGTGCAGTGGCAGCAGACTAGCTTCTAAAAATGTTAGGAACAATAAGTGGCTGCTCGGACGTTGGCTGAAAGAAAATGACGACGTTGGCTACAGCACTATGACAGAAGAATAAATTTTCACAGCAGGCAGCGAGCAATATGACGTGGACGGGGAGGGAACATCACACCCCAACAGCAGATGACACATGCATACACTGCACACCAGCCAACAAACATCATGGCATCCTTGGAACCATTCCTGCTGAACTATTAATGATAAAGCATTTGCATGACCGCGCTTCATTCAAATGCCATACATTTTGGAAACAGGATAAAGTGGACAAATTCTTTGTTAAAAAGAAAATTGAAAAGTACTTTAAATTTTTTTTAATGACTTGTAAACAATATAGGGAATCTACTATGCAATTTTGTTAGAAAACCTAGTTCTTGTTATCCTTATATACATTAAGTCCGCTTATTTAAGGATTTTGTTTTGTTTTGTTTGTTACCTACATTACCCAGATTATTCAGATTTTTTACTGTCCGGATTGCCTTTGGTCCCAGTTAGTCCAGATAAACGAGGTTTAACTGTACTAGATTAACACAAAGTATAGTTTGAAAGAAATAGCTTACAGCTTCACCTCACCCACCATGTAAGACTTCTGTTTTGTATGTTAATAATAAATTTTAATAGAGAAATATTTTTAAAATGGGACTACAGAAGCATATTTGCGTTGAACAACTCAAGACTTCTAAGCCATTCATAACATAATTTACTAAAAAATCTTAAAGTGTAGTTGAAAATGCATCTCTAATTAAAACATAAAAAACAGTATTTCATTTGTTCCCACAGAAATTAAGCATTGACAATAACTGAGACAACCATTTTCACATGTAGAGTTTCATTGCTACTTAATTTTGCTTCACAAGCAGTTTCCCACTTACAAAATTAATTTTATCTGCCCTCATGTTAAGAGGAAGTACTAGAAGGAAGTACTAAGTACTAGAAGGTGCAGTACACCTCATTTGGTGAGAAATGTAATGTGTTTGAAAACTTATACTAAGTAATACAGATAAATTTGGGTTTTATAACATAAGATTGTATTCAGATAATTGAGGTAATGAGAAATTCAAAATTATGAGCTCCAAATAATTTGAATACTTTCTTAGAGGTCATAAACTAAGTCATGCTGAGGTTTGTGATCTAACAATGTTAAAAATTATGTATTTAATTAATAGATCAAAACTTATGCTGTAACAAGTTAAAGAATAAATAAAGTATTATGAATACATATACATTTACTTTTATTACATATTACAGTATCAGTAGATTGTGAATGTGAAAAGCAGTGTACACTGTTTTCCAAAGATCTTAGCAGGCAAATTATTGGATGGTTCCTTAATATATGTCATTGCAGATTCTTTTCCAAATATCCCAGATTGGTATTTCTCTGTTTTTCCGTTAATAATGACATCACTGTCCCCTAAACTTTAAACTCAATTAAAATAATAAATTAATTAGACAGAGTCTATACAGTGGCTTGCGGAGTGATTTCCACCGCTTCACGCACACTAAACAGTGTCTTGCGGAGTGATTGCCACCGCTTCACGCACACTAAACAGTGTCTTGCGGAGTGATTGCCACCGCCTCACGCACACTAAACAGTGTCTTGCGGAGTGATTGCCACCGCCTCACGCACACTAAACAGTGTCTTGCGGAGTGATTGCCACCGCCTCACGCACACTAAACAGTGTCTTGCGGAGTGATTACCACCGCCTCACGCACACTAAACAGTGTCTTGCGGAGTGATTGCCACCGCTTCACGCACACTAAACAGTGTCTTGCGGAGTGATTGCCACCGCCTCACGCACACTAAACAGTGTCTTGCGGAGTGATTGCCACCGCCTCACGCACACTAAACAGTGTCTTGCGGAGTGATTGCCACCGCCTCACGCACACTAAACAGTGTCTTGCGGAGTGATTGCCACCGCCTCACGCACACTAAACAGTGGCTTGCTGAGTGATTGCCACCGCTTCACGCACACTAAACAGTGGCTTGCGTTGCATCGCTTCAACGATAATGATGCACTTCGTGATGCTGTTACAGGTAGGCTTCATTCCCAGGAGTAAAACATTTTTGAAGAAATCATAATGTTTAATAAATTTTGAAATACATACCAAGTGCATAAATGTGAATGGCAATTATGTTGAAAAGTAAAATAATGTAATTTTCAAATGTGTATTATAATAATTATATAACAAAGGTCTGTTATTGGTGACCAAACAAAGTTTTTTTTTTTATAATTACCCTTGTGCATAAAGAATTCACTGTGTCAAATTTTAGCAGAACACTAAGAAAATAACTTGCAAATTAATTGAGTTTTTATGGTTACTTTGTCAAATCAATAATGTATATATTCTATTTTAAAAAGGTGTAAATACATTTTTTTTTTAAATGTACTAATTCTATTTTATTTTATTTCATATCAATACTTAAATCATTTGCTTTTCAACATTTCCATTCTGTTGCTGCTGTTGAGCACTGCCCAAACATCAATTAATGTCAGTGCTCATCTGCAACAGAAGCACTTGGGCCTATGTAACCAGTGACCCAGAACATTATTCACTGATACATAAGACAAGTATGCAGAGTCTAAAACATACATTTATCTGGATACTAACATAAAATTACATTAAATACTTGCAGAAATTAACAGAAAATGTACTATTGGAGTGATAAAGTTCATCTGCACTCATTTCCTTCAAAGTTAAAGACACGGCCAAAAACAAATTTGTGAAATTGTTCGTCCTAAACAAATTTAATTAGTTTTTAATATAGTTTGACAAGTTTTTAGCAAACCTTAGTAATGTATCCATATATGCCTCGATGTAAAGAAAGGCAATCAAGCTAAAGAGAAAGTTTAAATTAAAAAAGCCTCTAAATTAATAGGAGTCTAAAATGTTCACAAAATATCATAGATGAACATATCATTCAAAATAAGTGTGACTTTTTCTCAACTTTTAATAGCGCTGAAATCACCATAAATTAATGTATAGTAATTTAACTACAAAAAATCCAACAAAAAGGATAGAAAAACAGAAAAAAAAAAATCAGTGACATTGGGAAAGAAATCAGCGACTATCTATAGAAACGAACCATCCGTGCATTTGCATAGAATGATTTTTGAAAATTGTACACCTGAAATCAAGATTGCTTGGCTGGAATTCGAACCTGGGTACTTTATTGTTAGAATCTAGTGTCTTAGTAAAGATTCACCTTGATTTATTTGAAGTGTCCACATTTTTTGAAAAAATAGCCTACATTCAAACACAAAGCTTAAGTATCTAGACTTTTTTAGATTCTGTGTTGTTTACATTATATTTAGGTGTCAAGACAGACTAGACCCCCTGCAAGCCTCACAAATCAAACATTTGTGACAATACTGCCCTGATAAGTTAAAAGGCCCCAAGTCAAATTTATTTCTAAATGGTATTTTGTAGCGTTTTTTAAATCAGTCTATAAATACACCTTTTTATGACAAAGCCCTAAATTCAATACAGTGATGAGTTATATTAAAATTTATATTAGCCCTTAACTCCAGTTGGAGGTCATTTTCAATATTTTTTTTTTTTCCTTTTTCCTTATAAAATGTTGTACAAGGACCGATTCTGTAAAAAAAATCTTCAATCTGATTTCACATCATGTAATAAATGATGTAACACAAATAAAACAGCTAGTGACAAAAAAAAATTTTTAAGTTATAAGAAATAAATATTTTGAGGCCAACCCCATGAGCAGCAGTACCAATATTAAAATTAAAAGTTAAAGCCTATCTTTTAAGAAATCCATATGTAAATAAAGGAGGAGAGGTTACTATTGATAGCATTTAAGACGGACAAGACATTTAGAAAGTTAGGTCTTTGTTTCAACCAATTCAATTACAAGGTCATTGAGAATGATAGCCGGGATTCTTAACAGTTACTGTAAAGAAGATAGGTATTTAATGGGAAAAAATGAGTGGCATCTTAAAATGTTCAGAATAGTTTTAAATTTTAGACCTAGCTTAGTACATTTAGATACTGGCACCATTTTAGCTCTGGTGATGCTCAGACTATATTCAATTTCCTGCCACATTAAAGTGGCAATTTCTACAGCAATCCTCACTTTAAGGGGCTAAATGCTTGTTATCTTCTCAGCACTCACAATGTTTTTAATGTATTCTCACAGAAAAGAGTAAAGTTTTCCTGTGACCTTATGCGATCATGAGAATTATAACACAGTGTGCGCTGGGAGCGGGAGCGAGGCTACAAAACTAACTTGTTCACTTCCGTGCAGCAGTATGTGGGCCAATCAATAGGAGTCTCGGTTTGTGTAGTGGTATGCCAAACTGAAATTGGCTGTCACAGTGCAATGGATGTTGTGACATTTTAATCCACAAGAAAAATCTCCACATGACAAAGCTTTCAATTAGTGACTGAATTAACTCCGAAAAAAAATTCACATAACTTTTTAATGCTTTTAATGTCAGTTTTTGAAGTTATGGTTCTTTAGGCACGTTATGAAAAAATGAGTGAATTTTTCCTATGTGCATGAAATATGCAACAAAATTTACACAAGATGATAAAAAAAGGCACATACAAAAAAAATAAACAAAAATTATTTATAAGTGCTTTTAAATCGTACACTGCTGTGATTATATTATCTTTATTTGACTAAATTAAATAACTAATTTTATACACATGTTTATATTAATATTAAATACAGAGTATTTTAATTTTTATTATTTGATTGAATTTATACTTTTCCAACAGTATTTATAATATCACTCCAGTCCTTTTATTATTATTATTATTATTTTATTTCTATTAGTTATTTGCATGCAAAATTAAATTTAGTTTTTTTTACTAAGCCAAGTAAGTATAAATTCTAATTTACCTACAAGTACACGCACCCATTTTTTAAAATTTTGTTAAGCAGAGAGCTTCATTTTTTGTGCGAACATTTTGAATTTTTGAAATCCCTAATGTTAAACTTAAACGAAGAATTGATTTTCTTAGGCAGGATTGACTTGTGGGTACCACTTTTTTCCCCGATTTTCTTTGTCAGCCAGAATATTTTCTTTTCTCAACACCACCAATTTCTTTGAAATGTTTCAGCCAAAGATTCAGTTTCAAGTCTCATGGCTGCACAAGGTCACAGGAAAACTTTACTCTTTTTAGCAAGAACACGTTAACCATGCACACAAATCAGAAAACGTGATAGGAAATACAGTCTAAACATCACCAGAACTACAATGATGTCAGTATTGAAGTGTTTCAAGCTACATATAAAACGCTTAAACGTTTCTGAACATTTTATCCATTAAATAACTATTTTACAAAAACTGTTTAGAATTCCGGCAATCAGTCTCGATGTACCTATATTATCCTATAAAATATTGTAAGAGTTATTACAATGAATATTTTACTACAAAGTCACATATTTATTCTTATTCAACATAGCAAAATTAAAATTTAAAAAATAAGTGATTTATACAATAACAACAGTATGTGAAGAAAATAAAGCTTTTTATTCATGCCTGTACATATCACATGTTTCATTTCATTCAAACCATTGAAATGATTCAAAACATTACACAAACATGGAATAAAAACTTTAACATGGCATCAGCAGATATGACATTTACAAATTAATTATGCTATGAAAAATAGTTTTGTACCTTGCAGAAGTGGCATGTAACCACTTACACATCCACTTACAAATGTTCATCCTAACCCATAACATGCAAAACTACTTAAAAAATTTTTTGGAAAAGACACTTTAATAAAACTTTTTATCCATGTCATTCAATAATATTTCAGTCCACTTATATTAATATAAATTAAATATTCCTTTGCAGATACTTATTACACATACATAAGTAAAAAAAAATGCTATACTTCTTAATATTTACATTTAATATGCCTCTTTTGTGATTAGTTGTGTACTGAATTATTCAAAGTAGAAAAATTTAAGCTATTATTGGACGTCACAGGAACTGTACCTGATACGACGGCAGCAGTACAACGAAAATCCTGTTGGTGAGGAAAATTGGTTCGTTACGAAGTAACACCATCTCATATTGTAATCAGTGTTTCCACTAACAGGGCAAGAAAATATTCTGCTTGTCAATTCACTGGAGCTTACAATTTTTTACTACTACAAAGTGTCCTCAAAACAATACAACTTTCAGTTTTGCCTCAGAAATGAAGCTGAAGATTAAAATAAATTTACATTCAAGTTACCCAATTCTCGAGGCATCATTGGCATGCCATATGATTAAAATTGAAGGAAATTTAAGTGGTGTTTGCCAAGTCAAATATGAAATAGCTATGCCACATTTTGGTATTTTAAATAACTGTATTCTTTAAGATTACAAATAAAATTGCACCACACCTACTGATGAACATTTACTTTCCTCCCTTAATCCCCCTTTTAATTTAAAATTTGAAATTGCCATGCCTACAAGTATGTATAAACATCTTGCATTCAATCTTAACAAAGGTAAATCAACAAATAGTGAAACAAGATATTTTATGTCATTAAGAGAGGATTTCAAGAAGTCAAGAATAGACATAATACTACATTTATCACTAAAGGATGTTTACCTTTACAACTCACAAGAAATGATATGTGTTAAAATAACTCCGAGGTATATATATAAGTTAGTATTCATGCCACATCTTGTTACCTTATATTTTGATGCACCCTCGTTCATCACAGCAGCAAAGCATACAACCTTCATTATCTTGCACTCATCGATGACGTGCAAGAGTCAAATAACAGTAAAAATAACTATACTCCTTCACCACAATATAAAGTCATTAGAAAATAATACTGCCTATTTGTGGAACCTTACTGCAAGAACAGTTGACAACAGAAAAATAAACTGTAACTGTAGTGTATGATCATTTTTTCAAACAATCATTGCATACTGTGTTGTGTATATCTTCCTAATTCTTAATTGCAATAGCAAATCTGTAGTTATAACCACATTTTCACAGCAAGGTTCCACTAATGTATGGTAACTACATGATGGAATAGGAGCTTATCTGCTCAATATACTGGTTTATCACATCTTGAGTACTAACCAAATAATTATTTACAGTACAAAGAAAAAATGTTGAGTTGTACGACTGAGTTGGTGAAAAGTTAATTTAAATTTCTCAGATATTTCATCACATCAATAACAAAACTTTTCCACTTATAAAAATAAATAGCAAATAATTAATAAAATATGTCAAGTTGATTCCATATAACATTTTGTTTTCAGGTAGCTTTTACTGGATAGATATAGATTTTGATAAACTATTTATTTTTCGTTGTTCTGTATAAATTTGTTTTTTTCCAAAATGTTCTGTAAAAAAAATACTTAGCAGAAACTGAAACAAAACTACTTGAACATATAAAAACTATTTCAATACTAACAAAAAAAAAATTTCTCTATGGCTTGCTTTAAAATTTTAATCTGCAACATCACCGTAATACAGGTGTCAACTAGTTTTAAGTTACATAATGAAATGTTATTCCCAAAAATCTTTAGGGCATAGTACATGCACTGCAAAAGACTAGAACCAATCCTTGAAACCTATGAACGGTTGTAATTCAAATTAATTGCCCAAATTGAAATTAAGATTCCTCCAAGGATTAATGCTAGCTCAACCGACATTTCCACTATTGAGAGAAATTACGTAATTTTGAAAAAGTTACTAGCATTATTGGTGTATTTACTGTGAAATGCACCTATTTCAGGATAAGAGATAACACCTATTCTCACTGGTTACATTGATCACTCCCAACAAATTCCAAACCACTTTGGTGTTAACAAGGTGCTCATAAACCAAGGTGTGTGGGGAAAACTGGCCCTTGCCACATAAGCATTATGCTTTAGCACACACAATGTTAGTGGTTATGTCTTGTTACTGTAGGAAAGGCTGCACCAATATTTCAGAATCCCCTATTAAAAATTTAATTTTGTTTATGTCAAAATCCATTTCTGTTTCAAAATGTGGTTTAATTTTTTTTTTAAATTTGGCAACAAAAATTTCCTACTTTTTTATTTTTGACATGTCAAACAAGGAAATAGTTTGAATTACTTTTACTTTCCTTTCCAGATTATTTTATTGTCTTATTCAACATTCAAAATGCAAATGAAAACTAGCTTACACTGTACCTACCAACATGACAAAAACAAATCCACAAGATAGAAAGTTATGAACTCAGCAGTACAACAATCTTGATTCTGCTTAAATACACTTTTTCACAACCCTTTCAATTACCTTGCATTCTATAGTTTGTATTATACAAATAATTTTATAAGCACCACTCTGCCTAAGCTTGAATACTGTAACTCTTAGCTTCTTTTCAAAGAAAAACATTCAGTTGAGGGCCATACTAACTTTTTTAATTATAGCAACATTTTTCTGCTATTAGACGCATTGACCAGGTAGGGAAAGTACCTTGTGCCTCCCTAATGACAGGTGTCCATGACAAAAACTCCAACTACTTTTAACTGCTACCATTACCAAGAATGACCATAGACTGGTGTGGTTGGCAATCAATCTTCAACCTAGGTTACATGAGTGACGTAACAAATTTGTCTCATTTGTCTTCTACCAACATACATTTTTCATTTTGGATAAGTGTTTTGCAATGCCAAAATAAATTGATCATTAGTAGTTATGGAAATTCACATTAAAATCACGTTCATAAACTTATGGTTCCCTCCTATTAACCTGATGTGACCCACCGACATTCATCCCATTGTAACTTTGGGTAGTATATTTTTGCTAATACCAACCACTTTCTCTGCCATTCCATTACATCGTTGGCAACGGGTGGTTTTGTTAGCTAGATTTATCTTTTTACTTAAGTACATTTAGCATTTGTGAGACAGATATGGCACGTTGTCTGTGACTAGATACTTGGGCAATCTGTGCAATTTGAATAAATTGTGCATTGCATCTATGATTGATTTGAAACTCTTAATCACAATTGGGTGGATATCTCCAGAAGTAGTCCCTAACAATTATAAATATTCAAGAATGTCAGCTCCTATCTCAAGGTAGGAAAGTTTTGGTTCCTCATGGGGAAGTAAAGTACCTTTGTAATTCACCGAACAAAACCTTCTACACATGCTACACTCTAAAACCCACTTCTCAAAGTCTTCTGAACGCCTGGCCAATAAAACCGCTGCTGTACTTGTGCTCTCGTTTCCTCTAGGCCTAGCTGCCCTTCATAAACCCACAGCAGCACAACTGACCCAAGTGTCTTAGGGACTATAATTTTGTGAGATGAAAATACTACGGCCCCTGCCATCTGACTGTCATGCTACAGTTTGCAGTCCTCTCTGAGTTCTGCAACTAGTCTAAGTGTTGGATCATTAGTGTTTCCTTGCTAAAAAAAAAAAACTTCCAATTGTTCCCTTATTGATAAGTGTACTTCGCTGCTCAAACCAACAATACATATTCCAGAACACTATTTAAAAATTAAAGAATCAATTAAATGTCATTGCGCAAACTTCTTTCCCCATTAATGCCAAATATAAAACACAAATTTTAACACAAAAAAACCAACTTCAAAAAAAACATTCCAAAACAAATTAATATGCACTAAAAAGTAAAAAAATAATTGTGTATTCTTCTACAACTTAATAATCAACTTACTTTTTCTACTCATCAATATGTAGGTACGATCTGTGTGTTTATTACGCAAGAAGGTAGGTATAATGTAGTTACAATTATTGTTATTTTTGGAGTCGGTGTCACACTTCAAATCTAACTCAACACATACCTACACCGTCCTTCTTACAGTAAGTCCTTGTGTTCAATATTGGCTATATTTTTGTATTACCGTTTGCTATATTATGTCTCGGCATAGTGTCGTACTAAAGTTCGTTTGTTTGGTTTAATTAAGTATTGGTATTAATGTCGTTTCAAGGTCGCAGATTTTGTCACAGTATATTGTCGTATAAAAGTTCATTTGTAAATGGGTTTAATTAGGTATTGGTATTCTGTCACAGTACTCACAGTATATTGTCATTCGTATAAAAGTTAATTTGTAAAAAAAAATATTTCTTAAAGTATTCTCGTAATTATTATTGCTAGGTATATTGTAGTATTTCCTTGGCTGACACAGACTCCAAAAATAACAATAATTGTAACTACATAATATTATCGTAATAATTTGATTGACTTTTAAGTTTGTTATGGTAGGTTATCCCTACCTAACGATTTTGCCCCTAAACGGCAGGACATCTGCGAAACGTTCAAGTCAAGAGGGTTGTATAACACTCAGGTATTGAAAACTCCTATAGCTACAAGAGAAACGCTGGTGGCCACGTGCTTAGTAACAGCGCTGATGCGGTCATCCGCCGAAGTCCGCAATTGGATACGAATTATGTCATTTTCATTTCCCCGAGTATAAATAGGGGTCTCCTGATAAGATTCAAGCAGAAGGTGCCTGGTGGGCGGCCAGAGGCGAAAGCTTATACCACCGCTCCGAAGATATCAACACAACGTCACACTGCCACCATCCGCTTTGTCACACGACAACACCACGACGCCCGAGGACGAGTCGGGACTTAGAAGATTCCGGGATCGCCGCGAAACAAGACCGACTACGAGGGAGAGCCGAGATCCAACAACTCTACACCAGGGACGTCCCGTGGACGTCTTCCCGGCTGCTTCAACCACTCCTCCCGAGACTGCCATGACGCCTGAGGTCGAGGTGGGACTTATAAAAAGAGATGGACTTAGCCTCAGACGCAAGACGTACAAACTCGCTAACAGTACTAGCCGTGAACGAGTAGGGACTCGCTCGGCGAGTAAATTGTGGAAAGCTGCTCTTCAAATTTAGAGGCCTCAGGTGAAGGCAAACACCTCCTGGAGTTCGGGAGGGCTGAGCGCAGACTTTCGTTTTTGGGTCACTCACTCAACGAGTGAATCGGCGCACAAGGTGCGCCCGTAGAGTTAAACGTCGTCACCGAAGGTAACATGGGTATAGTGGCAGCCAGGAAAACCAACACCGAAAGAGACTAAGAACCTAGAGTATGAAGGAGGTAGAGATGTAACTTCAAATAACAAGGGCTGTTGTACTTGTTTTGTTTAATGAAGTTGTAAAGACGCACTTCGTAGATTGTAGGCATTTCGCCACTAGGGACATATATTGTCTGAGTGCAAAAATACTTAGTTACAGCTGTGGTCTGATCCCAACTTGAAAATTAATTGCAAGTGTGTGTAAATGTCGACGGGACCAATTATTACCACCAGTGTGATAAAGCCCAATTTAAATTCATTTAAACTGTGTGTTTCAGTTGTGTGTTTTGAGTAAAGACAGGTGTTTCTTAATTATAGGTCAGTCTTCAGAATATAATCATACTTCGCGACGGACGTTCACGGCTAACTAAAGTGCCAAGTTTACATTTGTGTCATCTGTAAATCGTGTTCTAATAAAAAAGTGTACTACACCAAACTGTTTAAGTTTGATCGCAAGTAAACCTAACCCATTTCTCCTTTGGCATCTCTTGAAGAGCGGCTACAGGAGGGATAACAAGTAGTCTAATATTTTGATCATTGTTTGTTATTAATAGGTATGTGTTGAGTCAGATTTGAAGTGGGTAGGTACCTACCTACCTTCTTGCATGGTAAACACATATTGTTGAGTAGAAAAAGTAAGTTGATTATTAAGTTGTAGAAGAATACACAATTATTTTTTTTTACTGCTTAGTGCATATTAATTTGTTTTGGAATAGTTTTTTTTTAAGTCAGTTATTTTTTGTTAAAATTTGTGTTTATTTTTTGACTTTTAGTGAATCTGAAGTACACTAATTTGTCTGAATATGGGTAGACCTACTAAACGTGCTGCTCATATGAGACAGCGCCGTTTAAATGAAACAAACAAAGTCAGGGAGAAACACCTATCTCAACAGAGGAAATCTAATTCGAGGACAATTTGAAAAGAGACTTGCGAAGAGCGCAAAAATAGACTTTCGAAAATGTGGCTTTACATGAAAAAGTTTTGAACAGGGAAAACACTGAAAAACGTAGTCACCGTCTCGGCTTGATCGACGATTGTCTATCGAATGAGACGGAGGAGCAACATGCCCACCGACTCAGCGTGATACACGATCATCTATCCAAAGAGACAGAAGAGCAACGTGCAAACCGTCTCAGCTTGATCCACGTTACGGTAAGTGACAAAAATAACCGGATAGCCTATAAATGATTCGGCCGAGTATCGTTAATTTGATCCTAAGAATTGAAGAGTTCCGTTACTTTGTCATGGATCCCATAATCAGAACCTAACCAAACTTTCACCAAACTACCCTTGAAGTACATCATTTCCAATAAAAAAAGAATCATCGAAATCGGTTGGAGTGATATTGAGTTATTCGTCCATTTGTCGCGCACATACTTAATGCAAATTTAAGACCTACATGGTTTTCTAATGGATGCCATTGTCAGAACTGGAAAAAATTGAAATGTGACCACACGGGAAGCACCAGCTTTCAAATAAAAAAAGAATCATCAAAATCGGTTCACCCAGTCAAAAGTTCTGAGGTAACAAACATAAAAAAATACAGACAAATTGAGAACCTCCTCCTTTTTTGAAGTCGGTTAATTACTAAAGGTTTTCCTACCTTCACACATAGGGGAACGTCCAGAGCCTTAGAAATAGTTTTTTATTGTAAAACCTCTGAATATTCTGATCTGCTATTTAAAAAGCATTAGGAATAAGTATACCTTTTATCACCTGTTAATTTTGTAAAAGCTCAATCAATTGTATTTACGCGAGTGTTAAACTGGTTAAAATTGTAACTTTGATCAGTATGAATGTTTACATAAAAAGAAATTAAAATATAGAGCATCAAGCTAGGTTTGGTACATAGAACAGAGCATTGTTGTTTGTTATGTTCAAAAAAAATATACACCAAGCCCTCAAAGTAACGCTGTTCGATTTGCGAGGTTTTGAAATAATGACACCAATGAATTACGGTATAATTTCAAGTAGCATGGTCACAGATTCAAAGCAGTGCTCTTTTTTATCAATGTAAATTCTTTACTTTCATATGCATACAATGACAAACACGCTGCCAAGAATTAATAATGTGACAAATAAAAGAACTACAGCTTACCCTTTTATTAATAGCTTAACTTCATGTCCTACCTATTTACTCAAGCCCATGAAAATTGATATAATGAAATATATTATGCAGACATATCGGCAACACCAGTGGATGTTCAGCCATGTTTATATTACACCATGTCTGGTGAGAAAGGCTAGAAGCTTTCAGAGAAGTTCCATTCACGCCTACCAAAATGTTCTAGTGGTAAGTCATGTGGTTAGTGATTTGAATGTTGTAGTTGGCAAACATGCATTTAGTAAACAACAGATGGGAATTATGTTGAAAGGGTTTAAATAATCTTTCCTTATAATTTAAAATGTAAAGTTTATGTTTGGTTTATATTATTAGATATTGAAACAGAGATTATATATTAATAACACAGTTATTTTGTAACACACATGTTTTTTTGCTCAAATCTTTATTAGAAAATGCTATACCCAAGACATATTATGTAAACAATACAGCCCATAAATTTTATTAGGATGTTTAAACTCAACATGTAAATGGAAATTTTTACAGGGTCAGTCTAAATTCAATAGACAAACATATGACTTATGGTCTAAAGTGCTTAAGGCTGGTATAAGTCTTTGAAGTTGGGGCTGAACATGTTTATTGTAAATAATAAATAAAGTATTTACGATGGAACACTGAGCATCTGTGAATTATGTTTAATTAAATGCAGTTCTAAAACCAAAGCAAATTTAGTATCAGAGGCAAAATTATTTCATTGTAATAATTGGGGGTAGTAACAAGCCACAAAAATACGTGGAAATTAAAAAGATTACCCCCAATTATATTTATGAAATAATTTTGCTACAGCGAAAAAATTTGTTGTAGTTTTAGAACTTCATTCAATTAAACATAATACCGATACTCAGTGTTTCATCTTAAAAACTCTTTCTATTATTTATAATAAAAACGTTGTTTAACTTCAAATTCAAAAATGTATATCAGCCTTAGGAAATACTTAAGACCATAAGTTGCATAGATATTTTCAAATTATTTTCCTAGTGATGAACGATGAACCTGCAGCCGAAGTTTGAAAGTCAAATTCGGACTCAGCCTGTATAAATGTATTTATTTTAAATCAATTTGGATATGTAATAAATATTGTAACTTATTTTTACTAGAGAATTGTCGTGATATAAACAGTCTCCACAGATGCACTTGGATGTTTGGGAAACCAATTATTTTGACTAACATGCGCTCTTATGGGAAAAAAACATTTTTGATTGGCGCTGTTTTAATAAGCGCTCTTTTTCCTGAAACGAATTAGGGCGTTACTTCAAGGGGCGGGTGTTAAGAATCACCACGTTTATTCGGATAGCTGCATGTACAAAACAAACATGTTCCCTGCATCACACGACCATGCCACCTAAGCTACTGCAAGTGGTGACATCACGACCTTGAGGGCTTTTGCAACCCAATGTTTGCTGCAGGCAAGCACGCAGCTTCTTATCTTTGCTATGCTAACTGGTGCCCTTGCCATGTACCTACCGACTCAATCATTCTACCCTATTATAAGTCATCCCGAATCATCTGTCACTCCTGAATCCCACCACCCCAAGGCAGTAGGCATACACGGCACACACACTGTCCAATGCTTTTAGTTTATTGTCCTGCAACACCACGTGTGTATGCAAAAAAAATTTTTCATAGATTAAATATAAATGGGTGATTAGGGAAATCATGGCACCTGAGTGTTAATGCACCATTGAGAAATGGAAATATGACCAGTGGCTTAATTGAATATGCAAAAACATTTTCACTGACTGTAAAACATTTGTGATGCTGCAACAATAAAAGCACTGCCCAAACAAAACCTTAGTATCATGTCTCCGCACACTACTAAAATGGTTGATTAAGTGGTTTAGTGATTGGACAAAAGAAATCGAGCAGGTATAGTTAAAGTGAGCTAAGTAGTAGCTCCCCACTCGCCTACCCCAACCGCCAAAAGTTTTCGCTATGACATTACCTAAACCAAACAGTTTCAGTATTGGTCTGAATATAATCCTACCCTTCTTGCACATTTTGGCTAACTTAAAAAATTATCATCAACCAATAATCCAACTGTTCAAGTAAAAATGAAAATTAATAATGAAATAAATATTTTATGAATATTCAATAGAATAAAATTTTGGATTTAGTGTGATGAGGCAAAATAATGTGATTAAAATAAATAGCCAACTCCGAATGAAACCCTGGCAGGTTATCTGCATTGTGGATTAACCGCAGGCAGGTTAAATGCATTGTGGATTAAAACCAGTAGTGTTATCTGCAATGTGAATTAACCACGGCAACTATTAAAAAGTCTTTTTAATTATGCTTTTACTTTAGTACAAAAACAAACAAAAAAGTGTAGTCTTGTGTCACAAAACCTGATATTAAAAACATTAAGGCAATGCTAAAATAATATTTAGTAGTTTCTACAATAGATAAGGAGAAGCACATAATTACCATTTTTGGCATTTCTGAGCAATGTTATGAAAACCCCAAAGCTGTGCACGCACGACTTGGCAACACCGCAACCTTATAGTGCGCACCACATCACCATATCTCGTTCTCTTCACCCCAACAGCCGCCCATTACTGCTTTAACCCTTGCATGTGCCATTGTCGTGAAGCGATTTTTTAGTGCGGTAACTATGTATTACGAACATGTTAATGAGAAGTCAACTTGTTGTTCTAACAATCCAGCAAACACTGTAAATAATATATAGGTAAACTCAAGGAAGGCTGTTCCACCAAACAACTTTCTAATAATTATGGCATGGGTAAAACGACAATCTGCGATATAAGGAGCATCAAAACAAAGCTTCTTATTACGCAAGCAGTGCTGATTCAGCAAGTGGTCTATGAAAAAAATATTAAACCATTAACTTACAATGAACTGGTAAGGTGATGTTGGACTGGTTCAGTCAGAATCAGAGGGAACATGACTGTCTGGCCTGGAATGTGCCAAACTACCGTGTTTTCTCGCATAATCGTCGCACATTTTATTCTAAAATCAAGTTTGAAAAGTAGGGGTGTGACAATTATGAGAGAAAATTTTTTTTTTTTTTAGATAAAGTTATTTATGAAAACAAAACCCATTCATAGAAAGTACGTTTATTTAAAAAGTGAAGATTAAAAGAGCACGTCAAACAAGTTAAATTAATAAGTCGTGCAACAAAAACCTTTCAACTTTAAATAGAAAAACAAAAACTGTGACGCAAACGCAAGCCACTTGAATCTGTGACGTAAACTAACGCGTAACTATTGTCATAGTACAAACTTGCCACGATAAGAGTGCGGGCCGTCAAATGTAGTTAACTCAGCACAGGACAGAGAGAAAAGCGGTGCGTGCAATCAGCGAGATATCGATATTCGGCTACGTGTGCGCGCTCTTTACGGGAAGCAACATAACCAAACATGAATGATGCCAACTAGCGCTTTCTACATTATTGTAAATGGTACATTGCGACGATGCAAACGAACAGATAAAGGTAATAACGTTTAAAAACGCCTTTAAAAAGAAAATTTACACGTCAGACAACTTTGTATTTCCGTTAATTAAATAAGTAAGTGGTAATGTCCAAATAAATATTAAGATTTCTACTTGAAAATACATCCGTTTTATACAGATAAGATACCTACACAAAGCGCTCTGCATCTAATAGCGGGACAAAAAACAACATGCGACGTTTACGCGAGAAGTTTTTTTTCATCCCAACTTTGACGGCCTAAAATATAGGTGCGACGATTATGCGATAAAAGAGGGTAGTTCACAGCAATTTTTTTACAGCATAAGGACTCAAGGGAGAATTTAATTCATCTTCAGGCTGGCTAACATGATTAAAACAGATACACAGTAAAAGTGAATTCCGCAAAAGGTGAAAAATTAAGTGGCAACACAAGGCGGCAACATTTGTTTCCGAGGAAAATATCCAGTTACAACAAATTTATAGTGCATATGATAAAGGTTATAATGCAAGTGTCTACCTTCAAGAATTTTATCTTTTGAATTGGAACAATTAATGTTATGAATTATCAGCAGTTCTGCCCCCTTCATTACCGCAGATGATTGGGAGTTGACTGCATTTGCAATATGAAGCTAAACCATTTTTATGATCTGGTAAATTGATGGTGTCACCAAGTACGTAATTAAAATTCCCAGTTCCCTTGCACTATATTACATTTAGTTATTACTGTCATACAAATTATTTTAGTACAAAATTCCAGTTTAAGTGACAGAATAATTTGTTACTTATTCTAATTAGGCTACTGCAATTTAACAATTAAGCCTCGTTTTAAAGTTATTGAAAAGGTCAACCTACATTTAAGGTAAGTCTATTTTATATTTTGTCCCATACAGTATTCTACACACAAGCTAATTGATCAGCTGCCATTTAATAGCAACTTGCTCTTCTCCTTAGCAGAGATCCTCCACCAATATTAATTACGTTTAAGTTCAAACTTAGTTTACAATTGTACAAGGTGGGTAAAATAAATTCAGGTAGACTCAATGGGTAGCGAGTTTTCACAAATATTTTTGTGTGATAATTCCTAAACTTCACTATGATTGAACATTAAAAAAAAAAAAAAACATACCATCACACCTAAACAAACTAACTATAAGAGAGTTAACAGAAAAAATTTTTGTGTATTGAAATAATTTCCACAAAATTAATTTCTTATCACTGTTCAATAACACATAGTATAATTTGTAAACAAAACTAATAACGTTAAAATCTCGTTGTTGCAAAAATAAATGTTAATAAAAAAAACACTTTCTAGGTTAATTTAAAACACTTTCATGGAATACCACAGTGCTGGTTTTCACTGTATGTCATAGAGTAATCATAAAAATTTACAAGAAACTTGAATACACAAACACACAGAAAAACAAGTCAACTGATTTTTTTTACTTTTTCTGTGTGTTTGTGCATTCATCTTTCTTGTCCATTCTTTTAGTTTATCTACGAGATACAGAAAAAACCAGGAATGGCATACGTCCATCAATATATTTTTAATCAATCTTCCCCACTGCCAGTGGTGGATGCAGAAGAACCTCAGGGTGGGAGCTAAAAGGCATCTTGAGCTATGGGTGCAATAACAAATAATGAAGTCGTTTCGAGCAAAATATTTAGTTTTTATCCATAACAATGAAGTCATTCTGGGTAAGTGTACTAACGTTTTAAAATGTACAATGTGTACTACGGGCGGTGGGGGCACGCTGTGAACTGCGCTTAGTGCTGGACCATAACGTGTCAAGGAGGGAGGCACTCCCCATGTGTATATGCCACTGCCCATTGCAAGAATCATTCAAAAAACTTTATAGGTTTATCAGACATAAATTTTAAGGAATTGCAATTTAGATTTCAAAATATTGCACCATGGTTTCCTTTATAATAAAGTTGGATTTTACATAAACTTGTAAAACCAATTTATTAATAACTCAAGTGCTTTAACTAAGCCATCCACCAGAAAAAAATCTATATTTTATATAATTTTTTTTTCAAGAATATGGAATTCACAGTGATATTAAGTCTAATCAAGTACTATGTTCAAAATATGGTTGGCAAAATTTTGAATGATTTAATGATATTAAAGTTAATTAATCTAAATCTAAACTATTCTGAAATACTTATAGTTATATTGAGTCTAGAGCAGGCACTTACTTGCATACTGGATTATTTCTGTGAAACTAAATTTGGTCCCAACTTTAGACTGCTCAGAGTTACAGAATTCTAACACTGGCCTGAACCTCTTACACTTAACTTAAACTACAAATGGCAATTTTACTGGTCACACAGACTTAGGCTTCAGGTAAGGTGGTATAAGGGGTGACTTCACTTATTTTATATATATATATATATATAATCTTAAATAATTTCATGAAATATATAATATTTAGTACTGCATAACAGTACAGTTTAAAATTATATTTTATGCTATTCATGTGCACTTATGGTTTATGGTTACAAACTAACATGCGACATATCCAATGTGTGTTAAAGGACTCGTAGCTCCCAACGATTTTTTACAGTTTATAAACAAAAATAATTTTACATTACGACAGTTTTATTAATTAACCATTTTAACCATCCTTCATGAAGGAATATTTTATGCTGTGCTCACATGGCTAATACAGGAGAATTGAGAACATGGATTGTGATGCTATGAAATACATTCTTAAGAGTGAAGAATAAATTAGTATCAAGAAATGGGGAAGAAAGGTTGAAAGAGCGGGAAGAAATGCACCACAATATTTTTATCTGCTTCTATATGAATTATCACCTAGGTTTTTTAATGAAAACAGCAAACTAATGAACACCTTCTGTAAAAACTTAAGATGTACGTATTTAAAAAGGAAATAAAACCTCACAGCTAAAAATCTCTATAAACATTTTAAACCAAATGCAATTTTTAATTTAAATTTAGTCACATAACACTTGTCAAAACTTTATTAATCTTAAAGCCAAACAAGTTTTATGTAAAACTGAATTTGGAGATAGCATAAAAAACAATAACATGACATACTATAGTGAAACGCACCAGAACTGCACCAGAAATGGAAAATATAGATTAATCCACAACACACTTGATAATCCTTTGTATGTTAGATGCTTCTGATATTTTTACATGAAATTCTCAAATACAGGCTACTTGAATTGAGTGCACAGGAGTCAAAAATTTTTCATCTTTGTTCATAAACAGAGAACATTTTTCAGGCAATTTATACAGGATGTGAGAAACATTTCCCTAGACCAAAACAAGAAAGCAATGATTTTTGCCCTTCTATTCAACCCACTGGCTGTCCAAATATCATTACTCTGAAGAATGAAACAGCTAATGTCTACTGGTTTTAGAGTGTGATAAATAAAAATTTAAAATTCACCAACTTAGTTATTCTTAACGAGCTTGTTCGATAACCTAAAAAAATTCATTGTATTCCCACAGATGCGATGTTAGCACAGCACCTGTTCTCAGGACTTATTCATGCACAATATTTTCGAAGTAGAATTTAGGATGTTCGCATACAGGTTGTGTCAGTAAAGGCATTTAATAATGAAAACTGGAACATTCTTAGATAGGGAACTTGTGGCCTGCAAAGCCAACATACAAAAATATGTGCGCCTAAAAGTGACTTGCACAATTACTGAGGTCTAGTTTATTTACAGCCAATCATAACACATATAAGTTACATTTTCTTCTAACAGAAAATATGGTATTACTGTGCAACAAAGATATCAAAAAAGAATCCTTGCCCTACAACCCCCAGTGCCTTAAAAGGCCTACTTATCACTTGGATCTATTGTTCTGAAGTGAGAAACAATCTCACACACAGTATGCACACGTAGTACACCCGCCCTTCAAAGTAACACAGTTCAATTTACGCGGTTTTGAAATAACACCACCAATAAATTACGGCATGATATGATGTAGCACTGTCATAGATTCGAAGTAGCACTTTTTTTCTTTCATGTGAATTTTTATTTTTGTGCGCACACAATGGCAACTGCACTTGTGTCACATTAAATAAAATGAAACGAATTAATAATGTGATCAATAAACAATATTTTGCTCTTTCTTTAATAGCTATTCAACTCCTCCTTTGCGTATGTTTCTCAGACCACTGCACCTGGCCGGAGTGTTCAGCCAATGTTTATATTATGCCATCCCGTATGCCAACAGCAGATCTGGAGAGTAAAGCCAGAAGCTTTCAGGGCAAATTTACGTCAGGCCTACTAGGATGTGCTAGGGGCAAATCATGGCAGACATACATTTAGTAAACAGAATCTGGAATTATGTTCACAGGTTAAATAATCTTTCTAATAATAAAAATGTTTTTTATGATTGTTTAAATCTTATTAGAAATTTAAAAAACATATCCTATATCAACAATAATATTATTTATTAACTCAGAATTATTGTTAGAACCTCTTAGAAATGTTATGCCCAAGTCCTATTGTGTAAACAATGCAGCCCATGAATATTTCAATTTAATTTTAGGATTTTAAGTCTCAAAATGTTACTCAAAATTACTTAAAATGTATTTATAAATATATTAGTACAGTAAATTGATTTTAATTGGAGTACTGTCTTGATTAAAATGTCAGTAAACACACTTACCTGACTGAAAAACTTATTTTGATTAACATACACTCTTATGGAAAAATGTATTTCATTAGCTCTGTTTTCCCAGAACAAATTAGGGCGTTATTTCGAGGGGTGGGTGTATCTGTATACCCATACCAATCATTTTCCATGATGAGTTTCTGTTTATAAAATCATTCAACTTCATTTAATCTGTTGAAATAAATGCAACTATGAATATATTTTCATTTATTTCACTATAAAAAAGAATTTCAACGAAAATGCTTAACATATTAACGTTTTTCAATTCTCTCTTAGTTCAAAAAGTGTTCATTAGGTGAATCTTCTAACCGGCAACAATTTTCTGGCTAATTTTACATTGTGATTGCAATAACTTTAAAATGTTAGATTTTACATTCCAGAAAAGTTTATAACTTTGTGTGTTGTGTGTCTTAAAGCCAAACTTGAGATCATAACACTTAACATAGACAAGACTGAATGTAATCCTAGCCGCAATGAAAAAAAAGTTTTAGCACAAAACCTGAATACAACGGAACTTCTTCCTTCAGAAGTACAAATGAAAGTGTTCAAGTAGGCGGTACAATTTATGTTTTCCAAATATTTGATTTACCTTTAAGGCAAAACTCAACAGTTTTAGAACTAATTTTTTAAGGTTCATTTCCAAATTGCACAAAAAAATTTAGTTAAAAAATGTGGTTAAAAAATGTTACTCAACAAGCTGACATATTGTGAACATATTCAATGAAGTGTTTTCTCTTTGGTGCAACTAGCTCTGTATTTGAATATTAAGAGTGGAATGGGTGCATTGTCAAGTTAATGAGCCTTTCCAGAGTCCAATTAAAGAAAATTAATGGTAACCATGAAGAAATGCAAATGTTAACAATAATTACCACCTAGGCAAAAATTATTTCATTATCATCAATTATTAAAGCAATTTCACCCCTATAACTCCCTACCATAAGCCAAATACAGCCTTTATAAGGATAATTCACATGCACAAATACTTACCAAGTATAACAAGTGTAACAATAATACTGATTTTCAAATGTATAAAGATATATACATTCCAAGAACTGCATTTTCTCTGTCCACATATCAAGAAGACTATTTACAATGAATTAAAATTGAACAATTCAAAATTAACACTCTTAAAATATATTAACTATACCACATAACTTAAAATATAATGGACGTGTTATACAACAAATGTGCAGCACACACTGAAAACATTTCACCTGGAATGCCACTGCATAATTCAATACCTAATATAATGCTTTTAATACTGAAACTCTCATAGACTAACCACTACCGCTATTTAAAGTAAAATTATGAATGTTATAAGTTTCAACAATGCAAATTAACATAACATTAATATTCTAATACTCTTTGTAGCTGCCATAAACAAATACTAATAATAAGTAACATAAAATCCTACTCAACCCCAACAAGAGATTCCATACAGATTAATATAGTTTATTCTAGTCAACAGATTTAGTTTTTTCTCAACGGTCAAGAAATTACTAAAAAAATTGTAAAACCTGATATATATTATGTACGAAACAAGGTAGTTATATATATTTTTAATTTGGAACAATTATGCTATGTACACAGCTAAATGTTAAGCTACAATTGACAAAATTCATTTTGCACTGAATAATCAAAAATAACCACATGCACAAATGCATGGACTCAGTTCTTCAATCACAAAATAAATAAAACATGCCTTTCCGTGATGCATGAAAGATGCCATAACCACAAAAACTTCAAAACATTTGTGCTTTCTCAAACATAATGCAAATGTTACCAGGTTTTTATTTTAACGCAAGCATTAGTTTCACATTTCAACCAACTTCATCCTGCATACAAATAATCCTTTTAAATTTTATTTATTTTGTATATATTTTCAATGAGATAAAATCTATGCAATGCCTTAAAATGTTATAGATCATGTCCTAGAAGTAGTTTTAATAATCAAGAAAATATATCAGTAAACTACAGTTTAATTGTGATATAAAAGATAATGATGTCAAAATACCAGTACCTATTCTGCACCTTAACAAGACTACATCTGTTCTCAAAAGCTATTACGGCTACTTACACAAAAATTAAGGTGGCCTCCCTGGTCTTATGGTCAGTGTGCTTGCTGTACGACAGTAGTGAAGTTAGAGGCGATACCCAAGACATATTACTATCGCAGCTTGAAATTCATCTAATTTACCTACACAAAACCAAAACAAGCAAAAACTAATGCTGTTGAAATAATTAAGTATAGGAAAATAAACAACAATGAGGGAAAGGTATACACCACGGTGGTGCCAATTTTTTAGACTTTTTTTTTATTACCAAGACATTCTGGCATGTTCTGTAAGTTTTTCTTACCATGGGAAGATCACCAAATGTTCGTTTCCACGGGAGATGGTAAAACTAAAAACTATCAGGGTTTCCTCACAGCCAACAGACTTTTGATTTTCTGCAGAAAATCTTTATTCGGAGGGTAAAAAAAAAATTGTATATGACTCTGTCCCCGTACAGAGCTGTGTTGTGATAGGTCAGAGAGTTCAAGCACCTGCCTGTTTCCTGCATGGTGCATGCAGTTGTGTGTAGCTTCTCCAGTCGTCCGAGTGCTGTGCCGAAAGGTTGCGCCATTCGGCAGCTCAAGAAATATTTTTATGATATTGTAAGGGCAGATTTCACATCTGGGGCCGGGTCTGTGCCGCTGCCAAGTTTAAACTTTTTTCCTTTTTAAGTTTCGGAAGTTTTAATTAGAATTTATGGGCCCCAGACATGTGTCGCAGGCCTGAGTGGTCCATTGGTCCACCAGAACATAGTTCCCGTGTTATTCAGTACCTAGCAGATGAAGAGATCGCTAGAGACATCATTTCGTAAAGGCACAGGACTGTGAGTAGCGATCGGCAAAAGTGAGCGTTTTCCTTTGGACATATTGTATAAAGAAAATGTAAATTTACAATGTGAGAAGAATACATTTCAAAATTAATATCAATCTTTTATTTAAAATCAACTAGTAATGGTCTTCGGATATTTGGATGATCATAAACAAAAATTAACACCCAACTACCTGCAACTTCTAATGAAATATTTTTTCAAGTGTTTAATATGTGCAAGGAATATATTAGTTTTAGCAGCGTACTATTGCGACTTGTCAGAGAGTGTGGTTTATCACAGAGAAGGGGGTCAAACTGTCTGGTAAAAGGTAAAATGTAAGAAAGATTGGACGAAAGAGTTTAATATTGTCAATGGGATACATAAGGTCAGCTAAAAAATTCAAGAAAAAAGAAACTATAGAAATAATTTGATCCTCCATAAGTTCGAAGTCAGAATACTATACAAATCCTGGTTCAGTAGGAACTCTAACACTAAACTGCTAACCAACCTGATATTACGTACTGTAGTGATTGATCACACAGTAACTAACAACACTACAGGACTATCTAATGTGTTACGCTACCAAGAACCAACTACCATATGTTACAACAATATACTAACATGTAATTTTTTTCCCAATCTACACACATACATATATGTTCAGTATTCTATACAAACCACTAGTTGTGTGAATATTTGCCAAATCTTTATGTCAGTACATATTATCATTTAAGTTATAAAAGTTATCATTAAACCAATGTGAATAGTGTATGTAGTATTGTGTAATGTTATAGTTGGCCACACTGCTTGGTGGTGGTCAAGGCAAGATGGCCATGTGTGTACAATTTAAGTCAAGCTAAAAGTATGTAAAAAGTTTTAATAAAGTATGTGTTATCAAAGTGGATAATACAAATGGTAACTTACCAGCTGTCATGGTTTACTAACAGAACACATCCAACTTCCACTATAGTATCTGTATGTATTCAAAAATGCACAGTAGGTATGCTAGAAGTGCTGCTCCTACATCATACTTTGAAAAAGAATATTTGTTTTCTTCTAAACTTTATCTGCTTGTCTTACTAATAATAAAATACAGCAGAAGGCCAATTTACACAAAACTACAATAGCTGCAAAGAAACATGGTTTATATCTTCAAGTACATCTCCATGTTTTATGTTAGGTGCTTAATGTTTTTCATCTGATAGTAGTATTTTCATGGTACTATATCAAACGTAACAAATGCTTTTTTCTCATTTCTGCACTGTATGCTTGGTTGAAGTATAGAACAATTAATAGTTGCTAAAATTTAATCTAAGTTTCCACACCAAATTTATAAAAGGTTTTAAGTAACAATTAAAATTTCTAACAGATTTTAAGATAACAAGCAACTCTCGTAACTCTATTTCAACTAAATGTAAATAAGGAAAACCAACAATATCTTCCTTGTAAAGAGTTATCAAACAGTATGTATTTTATGTATTTGGCTCAAAATTACTAAAATCTCTTAAATAAAGCTTGAACAAATAAATACTACAAATATTATAAAAAAAATCATATTTTCACTTTTCAGTTTCAATTAATTTCTGGGGAATTAGCTACCTAAAAGTGATTGTAGTTAAATTGTATGTAAAAAAAATTAAGTATACATATGTACAAGACTTCTAACTTCTTAGCTCATTACTATATGAAAAATTAAATGGCATAGGCCTCATCATTAATTAGTGTTGCATGAACTCCAGAATAGTATGAGTTACAATTTTCTGGGTATGTAGGCCTGACCACCTACGCCAATTTAACTTGCATCATAACTATGCTGCACTTATGTTTAAACTATATGCACAATTTTATAATACTTTTATTTATCAAACAAGCGGTGAATAATATTTCTTTGAAAATTATTGCTGAAAACCATTGCAACCCTAAAAAGCAAGTCTGCAACAATTGCTAGTGGTGTTTCAATAATTCCTGCAAGATCCTGGAAAGTAACAGGGTGGGGGCATATGAAGCATGTTCCCCGGGCATTGCAATTGGGGAAAGGGGGTGCTAAACTGGCAACAGTAATTTTTATTATAGATATTTACTTGAATATCATAGTGTTAAAACATAAAAAATGTTGGCGGGCAGATGAACTGGATTATTCGTATTAGAATATGCATTCATGTCCATCGTCAAATGTTTAAAAGATGGTATATTTTACGTGCCGTACAACTAGCGATGTGGTACGGTGGTACACATGGTGCGAACACCGTATAGACGTACGTCTGGCAACACTGCCGCGGGGGTTCGTGGAAGCAACTCCCGCCCGACCCTGAAAAGGCGCGATTTAGAGCCCACAGAAAGCTTTTTAGGTTTCTACAAAACTCACCGTCTACTACTGGTAAGGCCATAGCATCGATAATCTGCGATTCTTTGCTAAGACTTGGCCTCCCATCGTCTTGTTTGCGTGGTCAAGCCTATGATGGTGCAGGGAATATGAAGGGCTCGAAGAAGGGTGCACAGTCCATAATTATTGATAACCAGTCTCTGGCAGAGTATGTACATTATGTGGCACACTGTTGTAACCTGATAATGAAAAAGTGTTGTGATGCCTCATCAGTTGTGAAAAATGCAATGGAGTGGGCTAATCAACTGGGAATAATGTTTGGACATGCAAAAGTTAAACCTGTATATATACATCTATGTGAAGAAGCTGCAAAGGCTCCTGTTTCTAACATCTCAAAAATAAAACCACTGTGTCCAACCAGGTGGTTCTACAGGAAGGCCCAAGTAGAAGAGATTGTAAGAAAATACCATCTAATTTTGGACACACTTCAAGAGCTTACAGAGGACAACTATGATGGAGCTAGTGGCCTTCTGCATTGTTTCTCAAATGGATTGACCTCTCTTGGGTTTGTTTTGGCCAAAGATGTCATCGACCTCCTGAACTACTGAATAAGTCGTTCCAAGAACGAAAGAAGACTGTCTGGAAAGTCAGGTCTGTTCAGACTGTTTTAGATAGTTTGAGTGATCTGCGTGCTGAAGATAAATTCACTGCTATTTTCAATTCTTGCTGTGATAAAATTGATGAGCTCAGTTTGGAACCTCTGACCCTCCCAAGAACTGTGAGACCACCTAAAAGGTTTTGTGGGCCGGGAAAACAGCATGAGTGGAATTCTTGCGAGGAGTACTTCCGGTAAGAATATTATAAAGTTATTGAGACGGCCATGATGGGACTATAGGAAGGTGTAATTGAGCAGAATGGTGTGCGGAAGATTGTGATGTTGGAAAATGTACTTATTACTGGGGAAAATACTGAGCTATTGAAACCATACCCTGAAGTCGACCCAGAAGCCTTAAAATTAGAAATTAAATTATTTTTGAAGAATTACAGTATTTCCTGCCTCAGTGATGCTGCTACAGCGTTCAAAGAGATGGTGCCAGAAGTCCAGAATTTATTTAAAATGTGGAATGTTTGCTTAAGCTGGTGTCCCCGGCTTCTAGTTGCGAAGCAGAGAGAAGCATCAGTGCTCTTAGGCACCTCAAAAGTTATCTGAGGACTACTATGTCACAACCTAGGCTAAATCAAGTTGCACTTTGCTATGTCCATAAAGAACTGCTTGATAAAGTTGATGTCAGGAAAGTGGCTCAGCTGTTTGTGTCAAAAAAGGACTACAGAAAATTGTTGTATGTAAGTGTGTGAGATGAAAATGTTTTCCTACACTAGAAAACATGTAGAATATAGTAGGTACTTGCCCATGTCTAGAACCAGGACTCATTTTTATTCCTTAAAATTACTTTATGTGAGAGACTGTTGATAAAAATTATTTATCTTTATTTCTGTATGCTATTGTTATTAGTAAAGGTTTGCAGATGCAGTGTTTAATAAAATGAAGCCAATGTTTGATTATTTTTTATCTGCTCCAGTTTGGTGAATATTTCACTCAGATCTTTGGCAGACTTAAATATATAAATATTTTTAAGGTAAAATAATGATCAGGAGAGATACTATAATAATAGTGAATATAATTACTTTATTACTTAAGTTTGTGTACATGTGCGAAATATTCTTAACACTGCTGCGGGATTTAAGTGTAACATTCAGGTTTCTCCTGATGTTTAAATTAATGATTTTGTGTGGATATAGCACCAGCAGATATGTTAACTGTTTTTGTTTAAATTTGTTCTCTGAAAATATTTTTTATAAAAAATAATTTATATATTGCAACCAACTATAATTAGAATATTTAGGAAAGAAAAATGCCTAAAAACCACCTTTTTGCACTTTCAAACCCCAAATTTTCCCAGGGGAGCACCCCCGGACCCCCCGCTTTTTTTTCTCCAGAGGATGGATATTCCTCAACAACTAAATCAATAGAAGTCCCCCCCACCCCAAAAAAAAATATCCTTGCAACGCCCATGATAGAGATATCGCAATAATTCTAGAAATACAGTTTAAAGCCCGCCGCACACGGTACAATATTTCTTACAATATTGTAAGCTAGGAGTCATCCTGGCTCTACTACTAGTTTCTTCACTCAAACTCAAACTGGATACTAGTTGCTGTACGAGCTGGGCTACTGGTTTTCCGTAATAGACTGTGTCCTATTTTCGTTGCTTGGTGTGTTCCGATATTTAAGGAGTGGCCAATCAGAACTCACGAAAACAGCATGAGGGGTTGTTTACACTTTTAAGCGTGCATGTCGTGATAAACATGAACGGAAATAAGTGGAATAGTGACCAACTCCTCGTTCTAATAAATGCATGCAAAGAAGAGCCTTGTTTATATGCAGTAAAAAATGTGAATTATCATAATAAAAATCTGTTGTGGAGAATATTCTCTTAACAAAACTAGTAAGGCAGCTAGAATCGTGTGCAGCAGAAACTTGTAGCGCACCTAGTGTTTCAGCTTGTAGCCTACACAGTACAGAAACCAGTAAGCATTCTAGTAAGCAAACTAATAGAAAATATTGTACCGTGTGCGGTGGGCTTTAGTTTCCAGGATATAAAATAATTTTTTTATGGAAATTGAAAAAAGATAAAACAATCTATAGCAGAACATATAGATGTATAAAAGATAAAGGATTCACATTTACACATCTAAGAAATGAAGACTAATTCCAATTTGTCTGAAAACTTATCAATTTTATATTTCTGCCTACTACACTATATTATATAGATTTTTTGCTCAATGAGCACTATTTTAATATACATCCATTCAGAAAATCTGCTCAAATTTAAATTTCAAAATAGCATTGTAACAGCAAACACAGAAATTGCATACCTAGACTGACTCATTGATCTAACATGTCTAATTACTTTGGTTTTGTTTTGTAGATGGCAGTAGCAGAAGTAAGGAGGATTCTGAAGAACATTCAGTTCAAGAGAAATGTGTAATCGGGAGACGGATTTAGACGGCAAGAAGCCAGCAGGAAGAACTTCAAACTTCACAACACAGGGCACCTATGAATACGAGTTCCATCCATGCACTGTATCTAAGAAGAATTTTAAGACTATCTTTGGAACATTTAAGACTTTTTTTTATTATTCTACAATTCCGACAAAGGACCTCACCCAGGGGGAGTCTGCTATTCATTATTTTTTTCAGAGACCCAGGGAAGTGGCTTGCAGCCTTTTCGGATGCAGAAAGGTACTATATAGTGTCAGGATTATGAAACAAGGAGAAGGTAGCCTGATTTAAGGACGGTATTCCAAGACTTTCAGGTAAGGTAAGGAATAAGCACCGCCTTGTTGAGATACAACCATAACCTAACTTGCGGGCCGTATTTCAGGACTTGTCCAAACCAAATCCCAGCAAGGTAAAAGATTGCAAAAGTTTTAATAAACCGGTTCCAATGCATTCTAGCAGATGTTTTGCATCCATCGATGCACTTGTTACGGCAAAAATCCTAACGATAGCAGCACCATCGCACAGAATTGAAACTGCCCTTCACCTTCGTTTGGTACATCAATACGCTTGGTACCTCCCCTGATGTTCAAGAAAGTGGCTGTATACTAAATAATGGCACCAGATGCGGGTCCGACATCTGGACGAAATAACTTAAAAAGTGAGCTCTGTGCATGCACTAAGTTTGGGCACCAGATGGGTCACGGATAGAACACCAAAGTCTGTTCCCTAAAAATAAGGGGCTGGCCATGTCCTATCTAAGGGTTTGGAATATGGTTAGGGTACAGGTGTAGTATATTCAACACCTAAACCCTTTTTTATTTGTGTTTGAGTACCGGCTTAAGTAACACCTTAAAAGATGGGAGAAATTCAACCAGAGTCTGGTTCACCAAAACTTTACCTGGTGGCCTAAGGTATGCTGATCATGGCAAGCATGCAGTCAATCAAATAATGATTTGTTTTGTGTACAAAGAAAACTTTTTTTGCAAAAAAAAGTTTTTGAACAAGAAATGTCTGTTTTGGCCAAGGAGGAAGGTTTCACTCAGTTGAAAAAGTTGAGTGAAAGGATTCCTCAGCATGAAAAATGTAGCCATAAAAAGTGTTTTCGCTAATGAAAACTAGAAATATCTTAAAATAAAGGGTCTGCTATTAAAAAAGAGCCACAGGTTCAACAGGAGGAAACACATTGGAGAGAAGTTTTGTATGTAATAATTCATGTTATAATACATTTAGCAAAACTAAGTAGTTCATTACAAGGTTTTAATGAATGTCTAGACTTAGGTAACCATAGATGTGGTAAACAGCTACTACACCAGCAGACAATTCTGCAGTTAATATATAAGAACAGACTAGAAGAATCTTAACCCAACATAACGACAGCAGTGAGAATTTTTTTAACGATAACAGTCTCAGTCACCTCAAATCAAAGGAGTTTTAGCAAACTAAAGATATAAAAATCATCTCAGAAACTTAACAGAACAATGATGACTAACCAACCTAAGTTTTATATCAATAGAGCACAAGTTAGTTTTAAAGATGTATTTTCAGCACTTTGTAAAAATGTGTGCAGCCAAAAAAAACTGTGTTTAAATTATGTATCTTACTTAGGCAATAGATTAAGAAATTGTGTAAAATGTCAAAGATACTACAGTAGATAACAACTTAATTAAAATCTGTTATTCCTAATATTAGCATTTTTTATATTAATTAAATATCCTGTTCTGTCAATTCAGCACACATATATTCCAATATCATTTTAAAAACCATTAGAATATAACGAGCATGCTATTCTAAGAAATAAACTCTATGAAATGACTGCAAATAAATTTATTTATTTACCATGCAAGTTGAATCAAAAATATTTGGAAGAGTGGAATTAATGTGTGGAGAAGATATGAGATGATGCTGGAAAGGGTTTTGGTTTGGAAACAGAAGGGGCAAGGGGGTAAGCATCAAGTTGAGTTCTTTCCCTGGTGGAAACTTGTCTATTTACGTCCCTAGGAAGCTCCAGATTCAACCAACATACAATACTATAAAGTATTTTTCATTAACTCATTATCAAAAAGTTTGCTGTCGTATTCAACTCATTATCACATTATTTTTGGGTAAATACGGTAAAGTAATTGCAATGCTGAACCAGCATTGGTAAAAGCTACTCCTGGAGCTATGTTGGTTTGCACGGGGAAGCCAGTTGTGTTTAAGTGACTTGAGAGGTAGGAGTAACTTTGCTATCACTGATCAGTGTACTCTACCATTAAATCTTAAGTTACCAAACTCTCGATTCTTCTATGGTCAAACAGCTGGCCTCCCCTGGCCCGCATGGCCATTCAACGTAATTTTGTGCCCTAATCAGATTTAATCACGAAGACAAATTTTCTCAGTGTAATCAGTACCAGCGGAACTTTCCAACCCAGGATCCTCTATGGCACATACTAAATGTGCCCTCGAGTAGACTGCTTGGATGAACTCACTCTTTAGCCATAAGTTTCAAATTGTGTCTAAGGGTCCTATATCATAGTATATTTCGATGACACTGTGCGACAACATTCACCCGTCAATCTGCCGCCACGTGGCTCTAAACCTTACAAGCATCACCATGCCGGAGCTAGGTCTACCGTATTGACCACAACACATGCGTGGTCAACGCAAGATTAAATGCAGTAATTCAATGCTCGCAGCCAGATAACATGATACGGGTCCGATAGTGTACCACAGTAAAAAAGTCCGAGTATGAATGAACACTGTTTATCAAAACACCATGAGTTTCCATGAACCCACTGTAATTTTCAGGATTGAAGCACCTCTGCACATTGCCCAAACACTTCATATGCAAACTTGGGCCCCGAAATTATTTTCCAACCCTAAGCCCAGCACTTAACCAGCACAAACTACCCTCACCACATAACACGGTTTTAAATCCCACCATTTCCATTTCCACACTCAGGTCACCACAAGACGACGATTGTGTGCGCGACTCAGAGACACATTGTAACATCTACTTGAGGTATCTTTTTCTATCTTTGGTGGTTGCTAAAAACTTACATTAATTAACAATCTAACAATAAGAAAAATCATGCTGTGGGGAGAAAAAAATTTCATACAAAAAGTAGCATAGGGAACCAGAAAGTAATAAAAACATTTCTTTATCATTAGTAGTGTAATAAGTAGAAAAATTGCTTTTGGAGGGCAAAAACTGCAGGATCCTGAAATTGATAACGAATTGCCAATAGGTAATGAGAAAATGCAATGTGGGTGTGCATCTAAGCAAAGAAATGTGACAATAAAAAACCTTAGCTTTGGCTAGGTTACTAGATCTGTTTAGAAAAGTTTTGAAACATTTTTAAAGTTTATTCAAGAAATTCATTATAAAGATATACTACCAATCTCTGTCGTAACTTGACCACATTCAGATAACATCACAAAAAAGTAATTATCTTCAAGAATAAAAAACAATCAGACTGTTCTTGCATTAGTATAAAGCATGCTGACCAACAGACCACACAAGACCATATTAGTTAATTAAAAAAATTATAAAACTGGAAACTAACAAAAAAGGACAGGCAAGCAATCACAGTTATATTTAACTAACATTAACATCTTTCTTTCAAGTTTAAGTGTGTTGTCACTTGTGTAAAGACAAAAATTGGGAAGTAAAAATAAGTTAACGATTTCTCTGAAAATAGTTTAGTAGAAAAATTACGAGAATTGTCTAAAAAAATTATTTGTATAGGAGAGTGAAGTTATGGCAACCCTATGTAGCTTGTGAAATTAAAGGTATTGTAATTAAAATTTATCATATATATATATATATATATATATATATATATATATATATATATATATATATATATATATATATATATATATATATATATATATATATATATATATATATATATATATATATATATATATATATATATATAGAAAAATTCAACATTCTTTCAAACTAAAAATCCTGATGTTAAATTTTAAAAAGCATAACTTTCCTCTAATAATGAAACACGTGCATTATGTCATTAACACATCAATATTACTATTATGAATATAAAATTGTTTAGACAGTTTCTATAAACTCTAAAAATTTGTGTGGGGAAACTGCTAGTACTTGTTTATTGAATCTGTATGAATGTACTATAAACTTCATATTAAGAATGTTTCACACACAACTTGCAAAAAGTAAAATATAATATGAATATAGACATATGGAAAACTATCAACATTATATACATGACTTTCTAAAGCATGAAACCATTTTATTTCAAGTTAATTGAAATTAATTAATAATGCTATGCATTGAATCTCTAAGTAAGGAGTAAAAGCATATTATGTCAGTTATTTGCTTAATTCAGGCAACAATAAAAAATCACATGATTAAATTGTTAACAAGCAAGAAATATCTAGTTTAAAAAGGAAAATTTTTCCAACAACTTGCAGCATGCAGTTCAATTTCATGTCATAAAATGAACGATATGAACTAGAATATATACACAGAAGAATCTACAGAAAAAACACCAAACTCATATGCACATACACACACACACATAACTGCAACACTACAATTTAACGTGATAGAGGTGGACGTTAAAAAAAACCTAATTAACCCTTTCAGCACCATATTAACGTAACAGTAATCATTGCAGACTACTTAAAGGGCATAAATGTTTTAAACACATTTCTGTAATATTGCAGAAACATTACAGAGTTTAAACAATGAAATGTTACAGTTCTGAAATCTAGCGGAAATATTATATGCTGTACGGGTACAAACCTTGTTAAATAGGCAGGATACATATGTAACAGTTTTCATAATATAGATTGTATTAAAATATTTATAGATATATTCATTAACAACTATGAATTTACAAAAATAGTCTTTACATAAACATTTTTTTAAAGTTTGGCATGTAAAATATTACAATTAAAACGTAAGGTGCAAGGGCAAATGTATAAAAGCAGGCACAATGTAGTTTGTGCTATATACATAGTTGGTCCAAAAACCTTGCCATACTCCTCTATATTATTTCACAAATTTAAAAACGCCTACTTAAATGACAGGTCCTTCCCATTGGTCGAACATTGAAAACACTTAAAACAAAATTATGTCCAATTTTCACATATTTCTACAAGAATATAAAAAAAGGCCTTTAGTCTGCTGTTTCAAATTAATTCCTTGATAAATATAAAGCCTTGCAGACACACACCCCATATTCATGAAAAAAAAAAAAAAAGTATTGAAGAAAAGGAATAAATATTGAAAAATATGAGTTCCATATTTCAACAAATATTTTTACTTATTACTCTTGAGCTACCAACACAACTGCAGGTAATGACTGAATATGGAACTTGCAACAAAATGTTAAAATCTGGTCATTCATTTTAAAACCTTCATTAACTTTTCAGTTAGTGTACATTTTCAGATAACAACTAGCCAATACACAAAAAAAAAATCAGAAATGTCATGCCTTTTAATGTTTGATACAAAGTGGAGAAGATTTTCAGACCAACTTTCAGGCTTAAAACTAAACTTTTTAATATAAATAACATTAAAACAATGTAAAGAAAAACTATTTACAACTGAAAGAGTTAAAACATTTTACAATTATAATTCACACATAATAGTGAAAAACCATGCAGTAACACAAATGCAAGTGTTAATATACGAGCACTGCAGAAAATGCTGCGTAAAAGAGAATGGCTGTTAATTAAACTCAACACTCTCACCCCCTGGATGTTCTGCCTATGGTAATGGAATGTCTCACACGAGTGCTTGGTAATTAGCTCGTGTTTATTGCCTTACTTCACCCACAGTTATTCATAAATAAAAACAAAGAGTATCTGAAAACAGAAAAACAAAACAGAAATTATTCTAGAAACTAAACTACTTGCAAAATTTGAACACTAACAATTTAACACAATGTACACCAAACCTTAATACTGCCCTCCAGTTTTGAGATTAAATGAGAGAGTAGCTTAACAGTTTAAATGTAATTTCAAATTACCAGAAATTGTGTCGCACTCCTATTTACATCACTGTGCCACAATTAAAAAAGTTGCTTGCATTTTATTTAATAAGGTAATGCAAACACAGCAAACTCTCTGCTTCATTTGCATTGTAGTACTGTTGTTTCTAAGTAAAACAAACTGCAAGGCAGTGCACAAAAAGGAATTTTTTTTTTAAATAGCTCTGACATTTCTAATTAAAAAAATTATATAGAAATAAAAATAAAGGTACTGAATGTAACAGCCACCTAAGTCTAAATAATTTTACATTAAAATTAGGGTACGTTCCGTAACCAACTTCACATAGTCTAACAGAGCTACCACACTCACCATCCAGCACTGACGTCAGAATAATTTCTCTCTAATGTTTCACAAATGTTACAATACTCCAGTAATTTAATGATGTGAGTCTCAAATATTGTGCTGTATGGTACACATTACGAGAAAACCTAAAGCATATTTGCTTGCTTAAGTGTGTACCTTGGCAATGTCAGAAGAGAGGAAAACAGTTGTATCTAATATACTTATAAATCATTAAATTCATCACAATTGGGCCAAAAATAAGATGTCATTTGATTTATTTTGATTCATTTTTTAGTAAATAAATACATACAAAATACTGGGTCAAATAATTCACAGTTATAGGTATTATAAACCTATTGTAAATTATAATATTGTTTGAATATAATTTGTGTAAATATTAGAATGAGTGAATGAGTTAAATGGATTTGAGTCTGAACGCTAAAGAAGACCAATGTTGTTCATAGACCTGGCTACATTCAGGATGTTTGAAAATTGTGGGCCATAAATTTAATGGGTGGCAAGAAATGTCGAAACAAGAAATTTTTTGTTAAGGATCATAAGTCCAGGAATGCAAACCTGCAAAGTTACAGGTACACAAATAGTAGCATGCATATTTAGAATTCCCATGCAGTAGGCATCACGCCATTGGCTGAGGGGACGTGCCATCTAAGCGGGAGCAGGTGATGAGCTGAGCTACCAGCAGTCTGGTGAGCAGCACACTACGTGATATGAAACTCCCAGTTCCAAGCCGTCGCTGGGCGAGACGCCTGAAGGTCTTCCCCACATACCATGTGCATACCGGGCATCTTTGCAAATGAAAATCCTGTCACGGAGTCACTATTCATCAGATATGAAATTGCAGCTCCGTACTCACTAAACCCGTTAGCGCTATGCTAATCGCCCAAAGCCAAATGCATTAACGCACCACAACCAACCATCTACCAGACTGCTGGTTGCTACTGCGTACGGCTTAACTGGCCGGGTGTAGCAGAAATAAATCTGTACCAGGGAAGATGACTGATATAAATATCATGATGTAGGGACCCCAAAAAAAAAACTGTAAATTAAACTGACCAAAAGCGGTGTTAAAAGGCCAAAGCAGTGCAAAAATTTGGTGTTAAAGGTTTACGTCATATCTCAAGTTGATACGTAATGTTCATTTTTTTTTGCCTATATCCTTTAAAATTTTTATTTCATGCCTATGCATCAATACCAAAACTTGTTTATTATTTTGAGATTTCAGTTTAAGGTAAAAGAAACCATCCACAAAAATCTCTCCAAATAATTATGCATACATCCCTATAGCTATCATAAAATACAGTCAACAACCTACCACATTTATTGCTGAATCATGAAAACAAATAGTTGGCCAGTGTACTTAATAAAGCAGCACACACCCTCCTAACATCTGGCTAAACAGGACAGAATATACACAATGTAAATGTTTTTAGATGTTATAATATGAATTACAAGGTGAAACAAAATAAAAAATACATGGTAAGATGACTTTTCATGTCATGAACAGTTTTATCTTGGCCATTTAAACTATAAAACTGTTCAAATGCAATGTGTAAACATATTTGAAGATGTATAACGTATATTAAGAACAACATGGTTTACACTATGACTTTGCATTGCACAAATTAGTATTGTGCAGTTTTTTTCCGAAACAAACTGATGTTCCAAAAGCCAGTGGACATAACAACAGCAGCAGGAGCAACATAAACCTAATTTCACTGATCTGAAGACTTGGTAGGGGCAAGCAACACTGGCAGTGAGGTGTATTTCAGACCTCAAAAACAGACTACTTAACATCACTACAATGGCCAACTATCCAGCGAGGAAACAGCCAGTCATGAGCATAAAGAAGACTTGATTTAAAATAATTTCATAGACATACACCACCGCTAGTTTACACTGGTTGTCTTAGGAAAAACCCCAGATATAGTGTGTGTTCGCAAAGGGTTACTAGAGAATTCCAAAACAAGCAATATTCTTCAAGTAACTTAGGTAAGTCTGTGAACGAAACCCTGAAACGTTACAGGTGTGCACCGTAGCACGCAAATCTGAATTTGGCAGGCTTCAGGAGACTACTTCACTGGCTCAGAGGATGAGCGATTGCAGCGCAGTAGAGTTCAAATTCTCCGCGAGAAGCAGGCGACAAGCCAGGCACAGAAGTTTAGAGTAAGCCACCTGCAATTTTTTGTACGTCAATCTCTATGGCACGTAACTCCCAGTTTCAAGCTGTCATTGGTAAAGACATAAAAACAATCTTATTCGCTACATGTCTGTTGCGGAAGCACCCTTGGTAGATGCACACCACTCTTGCTTCAATTTATTTCTCTGGCCCGTACACCATTAACACATTGACCATCTCTGTGCATGTAAAGTCTGCCATGCTCCTGCCGTTGATTAAATCTGTAATTACAAACTGTACTCACCAACAGTCAACACTGGGCTAGTCGCCTAAAGCCAAACGTGCTGGACACCAGACTGCTGATGCATTTGCCAAACTCAAGACTTCCAAGTACCACAGAGAGTTTAAATGCCACTGCACTGCGATTGTGCATACTCTCAGCCAGTGTGAGAGTCCCCTCAAGCTGCCAAATTCAAATTTGCGTGCTACTGTTTGTGCTTTTAATTTTGCAGGGTTTAGTTTCCGGACATGAGTTCCTTAACAAAAATTTCCTGTTTTGGGATTCTCTGCCACTCATTAAATTTATGCCCCACAATTTAGGGACATCCTGTATTAAAAGGAACTAATACTTACAGTTAAGCAACGGCAGTAATTATATGAATGTTTGATGACATGAAGTGCATGAAGGGACTTAGATGACATAGTAAAGAATAAAACAGAAAGGAGAAATACAACTTATAAAAGAGGATAGTTCATTAGCAGCGAACGTTTTAGCAAAGAAGTGTATTACTAATAGGCCAATTTCAGCTTTTTAAAAGTATTCCTTCAACACGCCTTTCACCCAACTGTGTGTCATTCAGCCACAAACAAATTAGCTTTTACAAAAGTCTGATTATCTGTACTCAAGTGTAAATCAAACGGACATGTTTGGTTGTACTTAATTATGTACTACGCAAATTTCCAATATAATGTAAAAAGAAAAGCATACTTTTGTTTTAATTAATCTGAACATAACACTTATTGCTTACATTAAATCATACCACCTTTTTCCTCATCATCTGCCACTTTATTGTAGGTATATCAGACAATGCTCATGTTTAAAACTTGCAGGCTTAGGTGGCTATTGTTTGAATGTACAGTAAATCCTCCTAAAACATTGATTTGTAAAACATTGTTTTACTACTAGATCATAATTTTCTACCCATTCGAGCAATCAGTGCTACTTCATTGCGGTTATGGCACTTTTTAAGTCATGATGCAAAGTCAAATTGTTAAATATGTAAACATTTTTGGGAAAACCTGCATTATTAATAATGGAAGCTAAATTTATATAATACATAGATTTAATTTAAGGAAGAGTATATGAAGGCAATGTTCCAATTAATAGTATAACTATGTTCATTAATCAAATAAATAACATTGAGACATTATGTTCTACGTAATTAAGTCAAAACACATCTGTTTAGTGTTCTAGCATACGAATGTCCCATGGAACTCTTGGCTCTGAATTGTATGTAACTGATGGCATCCACAAGTTGTAACTATCCGAGGTCCTCCCATGTTTTCCAATTCAAAATTATACAGCCCCAACATCAGACAATCACATTACCTATAGTGGCATGGTACCTGTGACGGATTTCTTAAAATAAATTGTCGCACAAGTGGCTTACACACCGTCACCATTTTAAATTGTTTCCCAATGAGTTATTGAAAAAAATAGACAACACCAAATTCACAGCAAACGCCGCTTTGTCAATTTGAGCGTCTGTTCCAATTTTTATACCATATGCACCCTTTGCTCCTTATAACAAATCAGAAGCAATGCAGGTCAACACTAAAAGCTTATTGACGGCATAATGGGCAAGGACTGTTCTGGTTGAAGTATATGCCTTACGTCTTAAAATGTCTAGCTGTGTATCCTCATCCATTAACTTTGAGCATTTGCATCTAGTCAGTAATGTTGTGGTGCAATACTTTTTACTTGAACAAAAAACATTAAGATTTCACAAGTCCTATACAATCCTGGAACCCTTTATTTAATTGTTGCGGTGCTTTGTGGATGGTCTCAACTTTGCTGCACACAGGCTGTATCACAATCTTATAAATTCTATGTCCTAGATAAACATGACTTCAGTGCTCCTCTTCCCATGTCATCAAAGACTGCATCCACAGGTATTCCAGCAAGTAGTGTGTTCATCAGTCACTGGAAAATTGTAAGCAACTACTGACTCTCTAAGGCAACTTGTTAACTTTGAAAATCTCATTCAGTTTGTTTAGTCAGTAGCCCAGCTGCTTCATTATTAACTGAAGGAAACTTACGTCACATGCTGTTGTGGAGCTGATTAATAAAGTGGTGCCAGGCAACCGAGAGTATAAGGATGTTGTTGCACATCATCATTGCAGTATCTAATTTATCACCTGTGTCTTTGGAAGTGTATATGCATACCTAAAAATTTTACATTTATAGTGTTTAACCAGTATTCAATATGTCCCCCAAACTTTGGTCTGCTTTTAATTTTTTCTTCTCCATGCAGTGTGCAGTTAATTATGGAATTTAGGCACAATTTTATTTTGAACTAAAGAATTTCTATTATTTTTCTAGAGTAATATTCTCAAATCTTTTTTTTATTTTGGTATTTTTTTTTAGCATTTTACACTTTTAATTTCAATAGGTCTTCTGGACATGCCTTAGCTTTTGTAGCCTCTTCGGGCTTCCACCTCGTAACTTCCTATCGCATGCACAGTCATCCATTGCATCAGATAAACCTGCACCCGCCAACTCCGCTAAGGCAGACTCCAGGCCTTATCACTGCTGTTCTGTGCAGCTCTTATTATGCCCCCGTTTTCAGTTTCCATTGCTCCAAACACACACTGCAAATAACAGCGCTACTGTCCAGATGGCTCTGCGTCGTACTTTTAGTCGACACACACACGGTTCAAAACTAGGCTAGGGTTTATTCCCATACTGCCCCTTGCCTATGCTTCCTACCCAGAATCCCCCTCCCTTCCCCCTCGATCATAATGTAGTCAGTCATCTACACACCTCGATCTCTCCCTTAAGAAGCCCGAAGCCCTAAGCCCTACTCACTGCGCGGCCTCGCGACACCATCTTGTAGCCAAGTTCTGAACTACAAGCGTTACCTATGCTACCCACTTTTGTGTTCACTGAGACAAACTCTCAGCATAATTACAACTAGCACAGCGACCTCCATTTTAATTTTTTTTTCTTTCCCACCCCAGAGTGCCAACTTTTTACTATGCATGCTCTCCAGGCCTACATGCCAGTATTTCTGCTCCTTCAGGCCAGTTCTCATGCTACCTCCAACGCATCTCGCACAGCCTTTTGCTAGTGCGATTTTGGGACTTAAGTGCCAAATTATTCACTTTTTAAGTTTCATCACATATTGTAGGAAGTACAAGTAATTTTTTGTTTTTACGTTCTGGTTGATTGTGTGACCATTTTCCTTGTTTGGGGTGACTGCTTTAGTGCTCCAATGGTGTATTTTTCAGGATTTCTCCCCCACGGAGCTAAATGGTACTTACCAATCTATTTTACATCCGGATATTTTGTTAAATTTTTTTGTCACTCTTGCTGCTCTTGTCCTTTTCATATTATTATTTTTCCACTGTGTTACCACTGTTTTGCACTGGAGTTCAAACGCTGGTACCATGCTTAGAGTTCAAAGTTTCACCTTTTTCTGGACCAGTCACATCCCCCCCCCCGCCCACTCGTGGTCATCCTCTTTGATGGCTTTGTTTTTGTATTCCATCCAGCTCACTACACAGTGCCAACTGTAGAGTGTGCTCTGCAGCATCTTGGGAAAGTGCAATATTTTTCAGTTTTAGACAAACTCCAGCTTCCATCAGTGCCTCGTTTATCCGGAATGCTGGAAGTTTCTTGCCTCCTCGACTCCTTGGGGTAACTACGAGTACAATTGTGTGACTCTCGGAGCTTCCTTTGTTTCACAAGCCTTGTCTAGAGTCCTCCGCCAAGTCCTTAGCGTCCGTTTTGTTTTTAATTACGTCAGTGACATAATCAAATACAGTAACACAAAGGAAAAACACCTGAACCACCTCATGTTAAATTTCTTGGCTATCTCATTTCTCGTGGCAAGTTGGTCATGGACCCAGAGAAAATTGGTTAACTTCCCGAGATCGAAGAACATCAAGAGGCATTCAAAAGTTTTTAGGGCTACTGGGTTACTATACCAGGCTCGTTGAAAAATTTCCGAGTTGACTGCTCCTTTGAATGAGCATTAACACAAGGGATGCGTCGTGTATGAGTGGGGTGAAGCACAGGAAGCTGCTTTCCAGGGGTTGAAAAGCAAGCTTGCTTCCCCTCCCATCCTTCTTTTTGTGACTTCGATAGGCGTTTTGTGCTTCTAATGTGTCGTCTGTCGCCCTTGGCGCGGTGCTTAGGACACATGGAACGTAGTCCAAGTCTGAGCGTAAACTAGGAGCCTACGAGAAGGAGGTGCTTGCATGCACATTCGGCATGGAAAGGTTCTAAACCTTCGTATACTGTGTGGAGTTCAACCTATTCTTGGATAATCAGGCTCTTACCTGGGTGCTTAATCATCCACAACAGTTAGGGAAGTTGGGGATGTGGGTTCTTCGCCTATCCCAGTTTGATACAAGAAACACCATACTCAAGGCTCAGAGAACGTGGTAGCAGACTCACTCTCACATGTTTAACAGAGACAGTTTGACGTCATCCTGCCGGTTATATTGCTGCCTTGCGTGTTATTCCGGAGTCGTTTACAAGTCTTAAAGAAAGTGCAAGCCAAGGATCCCTTGTGTGCAGAGATCAGGGAAGAAATTGAGAGTGGGCAAAATGTGCCCTATTTTGTCTACATTGAGATTTGTTGTGTTACACGGGAAGGGTGGTAGGGCTAGAAAGGCGCTCAAGCCCATGGTATTGAGGCCTATGGTGATGAAATACTTTTAATCTTCTGTTTTCGGTTGCCAATGGTGATGAAATTCTTTCACTCTTCGGTTTTCGGTTGCCACTTAGGAGTAGATAAAACCCATAAAAATTTGCAGTGTAGTTTGCATGGCCTTCGCTTGCTGCCGACGTGAGGAGTTTCATTAGCCGATTCGAGGATTGTCAGAAGTGCAAACCGCCTTGTCAAACAAATGTGGGCCTGTATGCGGCCGATCTCCCACGAGCTCCATGGCACTCTGTGCACGTCTACGTGTTTGGCCCGCTGGTCAAGTCCCGTAAGGATAACATCTGTTTACTAATTGTTAGGAACATCTTCACCAAGTTCATGTTCCTGTTGCCTATGAGAAATATGAAGGCTCCTTCTTTTGTTTTTCGCAAGGCTCACGTAAGCCAGGTCAAACCATTTGTACAGTAACTGCTTTTTACAGTTGGCTAGTGTACGTGCGCAATTAATAAGCGTTCTGCACATGGCTCTTTTGTTTGGTTCCTTTTGTTTTGGCACACCATTTTTGCCTCGTCACCCGTTGCATGTGATGACTTCGGTGTGGAAGGTGTTTAGTGCCCCGGCGTTTGATGTGTCCAACAATGCCCGATACTTTCAGTCAATGGCATACCAAAATATGTGCGTTGAGTGGGCAATGAGACCCATTTACAATTCCCCTATTTTCCCAAGGGAAACATGGATATGTTCAACAAAGAATTTTAAGTCATGCATAACCATTTTCTATCACAGGGACCACACGAGATGCGATGAGGATTTGGACCTCATCAATCTAAGATTCAATGCCACTGAGCATGGAGGCATGGGGTTTCCTCCATCTGTGCTCTTGCTGGTTCGACATCTCACTCATCCTCTGTTGAATGAATGCAGAATCCCTTCTGCGCTAATCCCAGGTGATGAGGCTTCCCACAAGGCACTGTATGAGACAGTAGCTGGTAATTTGAAAAATTCTCAGGATGTGGTAGCCAAGCGTCATGATCGTTAGCGCACGGAGCGTTGTTTTTGTACGAGTGACCAGGTGCTATGTAAAAATATGTCCCTGCCCTCAACCGCAGACAATGTAGGCAGTAAAATTATTGTTGGGCCGTTTGTATTCAGAAAAATGTTAGGGCCCAAACTAGCTGTCAAATGGCAAGATGGAAAAGAGGTTAAGGGGGAATAGGTATATAGCATAGCATGCTATATGTTAGTCTAACGGCCAGAAAGGGAGATGGCAGGGAAGGGACAGAAATGATGCAGCAGTGATGCTATGAATTCCTTGTAACGCTGCCTATGTTTGTCTACTTCTCAGAAACTCCCCCACCATATTTGAGATCATGCCCGCTTCCTTACTTTTCTCAATAATTATCTGTTGTTCAATAAAAAATACTAATAATTTATCTATATACATAACTAAGCAACAACTTTCACTTCTGACGTGCGTGAACTCCACGGACACTTTTTTTTTTTTCATTTTCTTTTAGAATGTAGAGTTTAAAGTTTTAAACTAAATAATATGGAGGGGGATCGACAAAATTATTTGCCCCTGGGCCCTTATTTTCTCTCGACAGCCCTGAAAGATAAAACAATTTCTATAAAAACAATGTTTTATTTTCAAAATCTAACTTGCATTCCCAGAAAGGTGATTGTAAGGAGTGTGATCAGTAACCAACACACAGGGCAGCGGCACTGACCTCACCCCAGGCATCCCACGGCGAGGGGCGTGAGCAGTGCGACGACCAGCGTCAGCACCTGGCCCATGGTGGACACTCCTGCTGTCGCCGTGCCGGGCGGCGGCCGCTCCTCCACGAAGCGGTCCTCCGCCGACAGCCGGCCGCCGTACTTGTGCAACAGCTCCAGTATCACGCCGTTGGTCCAGCCAAAGCCCACCTGCACGTTGTACTCTCCGCCGCCGCCGTGGCCGCCCGGCACCGTCGCATCGTACTGCCACACAACACATGCATTGTAATCACACGCACCGCGCCGCACACAAGCACCATGACGTACAGCACACCACATTCACCACGCCGCACGCCACACCACATTCACCACGCCGCACGCCACACCACATTCACCACGCCGCACGCCACACCACATTCACCACGCCGCACGCCACACCACATTCACCACGCCGCACACCACATGCACCACACCGCACACCACATGCACCACACCGCACACCACACGCACCACACCGCACACCACACGCACCACACCGCACACCACTCGCACCGTGCCGCACACCACACGCACCGTGCCGCACACCTCACGCACCATGCCGCACACCACAAGCACCATGCCGCACACCACAAGCACCATGCCGCACACCACAAGCACTATGCCGCACACCACATACTCTACATTGCACACATTTTTCTCCACCTGGGGGCAAATGTAATCAAAGTGGTCAGATCACTCACATCCCACCAATAACTACTATGATATTTTGCAAAGTTGGAAACATGGTGGGTGGGTTTTCTTGGAGTACTCCACTTTCCCCATCCATTCATACCGTCAATGTTCCCTTCTCACCTCATTGCCCCTCATTGTCATTAATTACCTCGATATTTACAAGACATTAAGCCCAAATGCATTCATTTTATCATTCTTTAATTAAATCAGTAAGTATTTAAAGTAAACTTGTATAATGTACGTTAATTACAAGTGGAACAATGTCAGAAAATATGGGGCTTTACTAAATTGAGTTATTGACTAAAGGGTATAGCTAAAATAAGTTCAGTATTCTGTAGATAAAAGTTCTGAAAGAAATTAAAAACAATTCACATACAACCTTCTAAAATGACCATTATTTTTGTAACTTTCAATTATTGTTTCAGCAACTTTTTTTATGAACAAAAAACTACTTTAACAATGCAATAAAATAAAAAAGTTGTTGGACATTTTAGAGTAAAGTCAGCTAAGTGGCCATTACTGAGCTCTCGTGTTAAGAAGTATTCTAAAATATTTAATTCCAAATTACATAAATAGAGTTCTAGATCTAGATGATAGCTGTGACTCCTGCTGAGGAGTGGATAAAGCACACAGAAGTAGCTATAGAGTGATGACAGAATGTATGTGGTAGGAGAAACAGGAGTACCCCATGGAACAAACCTTGTGAATGTATGTGTGAGGGTATAAAACAACAAATGTTTGAATGTAAAACTGAATTTAAAAAGCTTTATAATTAATTTTTTTTTAAATTAATTTTACACTAAGTATATTTCACTATCACAACTGACTATTAAACATTAATACATCTAATTGGAGAGGGTCTGATCAGTGGGGGATCCAGGATTTTGGTTTGGGAGGGGCTTGACCCAGCTGAGGCTAGGCTTTATCAAGGCAAACACTAAAACAATAGTGGACCCAGATGCTTTTGGGGGGAGGGGGGCCTTGAGCCCCTTAGCCCCCCCTCTGGATCCGCTACTAGGTCTGATCAAGATGTGCTATTTTCATCAATTAAAAAAAATTGGAGAAAATGTAATGAAATTTATAACAAAATAGAATATCATCAAATTTAGACATTATATTTTATGGCAGGTACATTTATTATGAACTACAATGTGAATCCAGTGTAGCCCTATATAATGAATAGTTGTTTAACCCTCTTAGTGCCAGCCTCTACTAGGATGGTAGTGCTAATAGTGCCAGGTCATTTTTAACTAAATTGCATCTCTAGAGTTTAATTTTAATAACTTTTTAACCTTTACTGTTATAAATATGAAATTTTTTACTGTTTATAGATGAATGTTTTCTTCTGTCACTTCTCATGTTTAAACATAAAAATTTTCATCTTATTTTATTTTTGTTGTTTTTTAAATTAAAAAAAAATAATTATTAAATTTTTTTTATGGATTGTAATGTGGATAGGGGGTAGTTTTGACAGTAATATTCTTTGGTTTGAATTTTTTTTTAAATATTTAATTGTTTTTCTATATGATGGTATAATAGTAATTTAATTTTTTCCAATATTTATTCTAATAATAATTTTTTGAAAAAAAAAAACATTGCTTTTCTAACTGTGTACAATACAAATGAAATATTTTCTTAGCGTAACTCCAACTATATAGTGTATTTTGAATCCTTATAATTTTTTAATAATTATAAGTCTGTTATTAATGTATTTAAAAAGTAAACGATTTAATTAAAAAAATATGCATTGCTATTGTATGTCGTTATACAAATTTAGGTGAAACTGACTTTCAAATTTTAGAAGAAAAAAATTGTCTTGGTTTGATCAGCATTTTGCATTATCACATTTTTTTCAATTAAAAATATAAAATTAATTGGTAGTTCATGATAACAACAACGATAAATCCATCACAACTATAGTCAAATACATATTCACTGGTCCTAGCAGCTGTGTTTACTAAAACAAACACCATGCAATCCTTCATGGCATTTTGCACAAACTGTCCTTGAACGCTTTCTTTTTCCTCCCTGACGTTTACTCGATACACTGCAAACACAACATTCTTTTTCTTTCTTCAATGGCAGTTTCAGAATTCCTGATGACGCCACACTTTCGTTAGTGTCACCAGGTTGTTGGTGTTGCTGTTCTAGCCACTCTTTCCCGAGACTGTCCACTACAGCAGAGACGAACTCATATCTTGTCAGAATGTTACCATCTGTATTCATTTTGTACAAAATATAACTGTTGAGTACCATACGGCCAAATATATTGAAACATACTTTTTTCCAGTATTTCAATGACCTTCTTTCGTCGAGATAACAATACAGCATCATATCACTTGTGTCTATACCACCCATGTATTTATTGTATTTGTGAATGATTTCTGGTTTTTCACGCACTCTCTCTAGTCCGTGCCGTTTTTTAGTACACTGAACATCTTCTGTTTTTCCATTTGTTGGTAGTAAAATTACTGGTTTTGTTTGAGATTTCTTTTCGCGATATGCCAATAACAGCAGTTCATTACTTTTGAAATACCTTTTCTCCCCAACCTGAAATTTATTTTGCCTGTGTAATTCGGCTGGTAGATGCTTCCTGTTCCGCCTAACAGTGCCAGTAAGGTAAGTACCTTCAGAATAGAGTTTCTGTGCAACTGGTACACTTGTAAAAAAATTATCAACAAAAATGTGATAACCTCTTCGTAGTAAATTCACACCTGATAATAGCTTCATTATCACAGTGTACCCAAGACCATATAGTTTTATGCTAGTCTTATCTAATTGATCTTTAGCACCACGGTATACATAAAATCCCATGCAGTAATTGACAGTACTGTCACATAGCATCCAAAATTTTATTCCCCATCTATGGTGGTGTTTGTTGGGAAGGTATTGAAGTAATGAAGTATGGCTCTTTGTTCCGACCAAACTTTCATCAATGCTCAGCATTTGGTATGGAGTGAAGTGGTGCTTGAAAACATTATTTGCGTGGTCAATAATTGGCTTGAATTTTCCTTCTGGATCATAGTTTGATTCGCCTGGTAGACCAAGGTTTTTGTTATCCGATAGGTGGAAAAATTTTAGAAGTAGTTGAAATCTATTGCGAGAAAACATTTTTCGAAACCATGGCATGCTGCGAGAAGGAACAGTAGACCAATATGAGGAAAGTGTAGGCATTTTTATGAGGCCCATATTTATTATACATGCTACAAATGCTTTCATTTCAACAACTGAAGTTTTTTTCCAAGAAATAGCTCTTGAACCTGTACCTAATTTACCCTTGTTCTGTGATAAAAACTGCTGAGCATATCTATTGGTTTCCTTTACAAGAAGCTGTAGTAAGGAAAAAGTAAACATTAGCTGGAAATATGCTATGGACTTCGAGTTTCGAGGGGGTAAATGTTTTGGTCCAGCATTTTCTAAAAACTGGGGTATGTTGTGTTTTGGTGGTGAAAAGTTTTCACAAGAAGACCAGATTATATTATTTAAGTCAGTCTGTTCATTTTCATCCGACGAATCACTTGAACTATCGCCTGAATTCGTACGAAGTGATGCACCGGCTGGAATATAATTATCCGCAGCCACAGGAGTAAGTCTCGGTGTGTTTGAAGTAGATGGTAAATGCTCTTCCTCATCAGTACTTGTATCGTTGTCGCTTGTTGTATCACTTTCACAAATATCACTATCGAGCGAATAAAAATAGTCGAGCATTTCTTTGTCATCTTTACCCGCAATGTAACTTCTTTTCCGAGACATTATTACGCAAACGAAAACAAAAGCCTTGATCGCACAAAGTTTCGCGGTAGTATTAGTTTGAAACAGAGTAACATCACTTTCCACTGAGAAATAGGCGGGAAAACGTGTTTACTATGACTACTACAATAATAATTTTCAACGCAGAATAACCAACGGTATAAAATCCTACGCAATTTGTAATATCCACGAAACTGGTAGTTACATATATCGTTTACATAAATGAACCATTGTTGTCATAACTTTGAAAAATATACATTTGTAGAAATTTCTGGAAAACAGTTTCATGATATTTATAAAAGAATTAAAATAAAGAATTTACAAAAGAAACAATTTTTTTCCAAAAGGAAAAGTGTTTCTTTAGAATAAAAAATGCAGCAAAACGCGGTTTCTTACGCTGTGCGATGTCCAGCAGTATGACACTCATACTCTCTGTTGTGAGAAAAAAGAACTAAATAGTAGGGCACATACGCTACCTGTTTACAGAAAAAGGAACTAGATAGTAGGACACTTCATTAGAGAAAGGTAGAATGCGCTGCTAGTAACAAAAACCTGTCTTGAAAACGGAAAAAAAATCGGGCCGATTTTTCGGCCCTGGCAATTCTCGCACAAGGCAAGGCCGATTTATCGGACTTTGGCACTAAAAGGGTTAAACATTAACATTTTGGAAAAAAAAAAAAAAAAAAAAAAAACCTTTGGAAGTGGAAATAGTAGGTATCTTTTTAACAAACACCCATCAATTATATTTTATTAAAAAAATGTTATAAGCATGAACTACAGAACATAATACTTAAACCTTTGTATCAAATTAACAAAAAAGAATTATATACTACGAAAAATATATTTGCAATCAAATTCCTACCTTATAAGGAATATACGGTAGATAGTACAATAAGTTATTACCTAAATTACTTCATATGTATTAGTTTTTTAATAAAAGTGATAGCAAGTTCATGAATTGTAAATTTACAAAATAAAATTTTGACAGTTTAAACAAAAATAATGGTTTGTTGGGACACCAAAGATAAAACACTCTCATCATTATTTATGCAAAATGATTTTGATTGTCATATTAGGAAACAATGCACTAACATTGGGGACATATGCAAAACATGAAAATAAGTCTGCTTGGTTTTGAGTTTATAGTTTCAGCTGGACCAATGCTACTTATCTGACAACATCCCCAAAGGCCTCCTTAACTCTTACAGGCCTATATGTCACGCCAATGGCTTCTCCTGCCGAGTGGTGCTTCGCGGAAGTGTTTCTACTCGCGAGGATGCAGTGTAGACTTGTGTTTTCTTTTGCAGGTACTTATTTTGTATTGTATTTCACTTTATATTTTATTTGTTTTTATAGTTCATATTATTTATTATTTATTTTATTAGTATTATTCACCGGGCGCCTAGGCCGTGGTTCTCCGCCTGTGGCCAATCCGCGTGTTCCACGGGCTCGAGTTGGAGGGGAGTCAAGGTCGCGCTCGGGAGACGCTGGGAGTTGGGCGCGGGAGATGTCGCTCCACAGCTCGGGTGAGGCCAGTCTCGGCAACGCAGCAAGTCACTATCCAATCTGTGTTGGTCGCGGGACGCGGTCTAGGAGCGCTTCCTGGATATTAATAATAGCTCTTATTGTTTCTTTTTTTATCCATTTGTAGTCGCAATTACATGTGAGCCCTCGTGCCGGACGCTAGTTGCCATGTGTTAGTTATTAGTTAGTCGTATTGTGTCAGTGTCAGGGTTATTATTAAAGCCATAGGTTTCGGACGCACAGCTACAGCGCCGCTTTTCTTGGTATCATACCGCAAGAGACGTCACACAGACGCTACATCCTAACTATCTGGGGGGTCGCGATTACTGTACGGGTGGGAAGCCCCTTGCAGTGTGCGCAGAACCGGGCATCGCCCTTATTGAGATTGCCACAGGCGGGACCGCGGTAGCCCCATGCAAAGGGTGTGTTTTATCGTACATAAAACCGGGAAACTTCATCCTGACTTTTATTTCCTGAAGTCATCCTGGGCAGGCTAGATCCCTTAGGCCACGAGGCACGAACCCTACTCTACCGCCCCTGAGCAGCCGGAGACGTGCCACTATAACAGGGACTAGCCGCGGCCATGTCAAACACACACCAAACACTCACTCTCAAGAGTGTAGGCCGAGTCTTTACTTATAGTACCTACTGTGCACAATCAATGATTTAAAGAACAATTTTTATTTCCATAAGAGTGAGTGAATTAATAATTTAGAATGTTAAGACACTCAAATTCTTCAACTTGATGAATGTGTATATCCAACTTAGAAATTCTAAATGATTTTTAAATGTTAAAAAATAATACTCTAAAAAAAATTGTGCATTACTTCCCTAATTGTATTCAATAAATCCCTTTTATTGCATTTTTTAACCATACAATTGTCCTAGTTGTAAAAAGAAGAAAATGACATTTAACTCCCGCATTTAACAAAAATCATCTTATGTACTTATGTCAAAAGTTGTAGCTTGAAATAAAGAGCTAGCAAATACATTGTTGCCAGTACTGCCACTCTGAATAAAAAATAAAGGAAGTACGGAGAGGGAAGTAAACGAGAATTTGGGAGAGAAATTATTTCACAGAAGAGTGAATTATAATCCATAAAAGTTAAAATGTTGACAAATATTATCTCATTTCGTCCTTCACTGTTTTTCTTAAAGGTCAAGAACTCTGTGCTGATAAATTTTAGTTAATTAATAAATTTTAAATTTGCTAAAATTTAATTGGTGGGTTGTTGACATTCAAACTGTGACCCTCACCACATTTAAAGCCAATGGGGAACCTATATGAGTAAAGATACACTCACAATAATCAGTTGCATCTATCCATCTCTCACCTGTCCGTAAATCACGTATTTTCAAGCCGATCACAGAGCCCTTATTTTTACATTTGTCCATCCGTCAAAACCTCGGCACACTAACTTTCAACGGGTAGACAAAATTTTAACCTCCAAAACGTTTTTACAGTATTAATTATTTTAATTTTTTTGAAATTAGTTTAATTGTTTAGCACACATTTTTAACTTGTGTTTGAACACATTTTAAAGTTACATATTCGAACCAAGAAGACAGAAGTGTTTCTCCAAAGAGGGATCGCGAGGCAAGCAGATGAACGGACGGTGACAGACGGATGAAGTAATAAGCGCACGGGTACCTTCTCAAACATGGCGAGGCTCTCGTTGTAGGCCTTGTAGTTGGAGCGCACCCACTTCTCCGAGATCTGGAAGGCCAGCTCCTTGGCCCAGTCGTCGCCCGTGGCCTCCAGGCCCAGGATCATGATGTATTGGAGCGGCGGCCAGGCGTTGGGGTAGTCCCACTGCTCGCCCGAGTGCTCCAGAGTGGCCGGGATGCCGCCCAGGTTGATCATCACCTGCGACACAGGTCGCCAGGCACACCTTCAGACTTTTCAAACCGACCTTCCAAACATACCTCCGACCCAGGGGCGCAACAACAGGGTGGAGGGGGGGGGCCAAGGGTATTTCCCCCCCCCCCTTCTGAAACCTTGAAGTGGGGGCAAACGGGGGCAAAGAAAGTGCTGTGTAATCAATTTTTAGATAATTAAACTGCTTAAATAGCACCATTTTCCACCTTGAAATACAAATTTTCCCAGGGGAGGACCCCCGGACCCCCCGCTTCAATAGCGGGGATCCATGATTCTTTATAAAAAGGTATATTGCCGCCCCCTCCCCCCCCCCCCTTTTGGAAATTTAGTTGTTGCGCCCCTGCTCCGACCCTAACTAAAAGTATTTTTTAAACAACCAGTCATCTTGGCAAGATAAAGTAAACCAACGTGGTGAAAGATGTGATGACAGTATTCTTTCTTCCCAAGTTACTTTCACACAGCCAACAGAACAATTAAAACACCTAATGGTCAGCAATGCTACTCGATGAAAAAAAAAATAAAACACAAATAGAAAACAGGCAAATCTAAACCCATACAATGACGACTTATGATAAATTTTTTAGTATTTGCTGAACACAATTTCATGTCAATGACTTGAAACAAATTTATGATTTTACAGTTCCTAGCTACTGAAAATTGTACTTATTTTGGTTATGTATGTGACACAGAAGAAAGAATTGGTGCAACAGTGAGATATGTGACACAGCAGCAAGTGAAAACTGTCAAGGATGAATAGTGCTAGAACACTAATAACGCTGTTGCCTACACTGGCATTTAGGGGTTTTCAGTATTGATTTCTTTCTGAACATCTATCTAGGGGAATAAAACTTTAGAAAAATTGTACTTGGCCTACATATTATGTGAACCAATCGCAAATACTTAAGTTGTTTTTTTAACAAAAACATTAATGTGAAGAATGATATTTTTAAAAAATATTTCACTTCAATGGATTAAATAAAACGTGATGAAAACTACTTCTTAGAGATAGTAAAATAACAGTTTGCTAAGTACTTGACATTTTGTTGAGAATGTTGAGAGAGTGGAATTGGGTACCTGGGTTTTGTCCAGGTACTTGAGTATCTTGGCGACCTGCGTGTTTCCCGTGCTGGCCGGGTGGTAGCAGCCCGTCCACAGTGGCGCAATGTTGGTGGGGTAGAAGTAGTCTCGCTTCACCTCGTTCAGCGTGTCGTAGTCGAGCCAGGCGCCCACCTCCTCGTGCCACAGCACATCCGTGACCGCCTGCAGCCAATCCTGGGCCACGTTCATGTACTCCACCGCCTTGTCCGGCATGTCGATGCGGTGGTAGAACGACGACAGGATCTTCGCGTTCCAGTACAAGATGGCATTCAGGTCAACCGGAATGATTGAGCGCACCTTCAGGTTTGTCAGGTTGCCTGTGAAACAATCACTCTGTTAAGTACAAAAAAAATATTGGAATTAAAATTTATTTAACTTTTATTTATTTATTTATTTACAGTTGTGACATGCACACCACCCCCGCAGGGAGGTTGCTACGGTGTGCACGAGGATACAAGAACAAAAACCACATGAAATAAGATACAATCAAACAAGAGACAAAGGACAAAAACAATGGACACGGACACAATAATAGCTATCAAATCTATCTTCCCTCAAATTGTATTTTATAAAATAATTTCATTTTGGTTTTTCATTCTTTTGAGTGCAGGGTTCTAATTTCTAAACTCAGCAAATGCGATTAAAACCTTCATTGGTAGGTACCAACAGTGAATTTATTGCATGATTATAAATTTTTAAAAATTAAAATATAAAATTTTAAAATTTTTAACCAAGAATTCCAAGAATAAAACAACTAATTCTTAACCCTCAGATGAATAATTTACATTATTATATAACATTGTCAAAATACTTTCAAAGTTTTATATGATACACTGTAAAGACTTACAAAAACTAATACATGTTACATTAGTATTAAAATGTTTTCACCAATGTAGTATATAAATTTAAAGAACCAACAGAAATTTATTGAAATCTTGAAAAGAACCAAAATTCATTAAATTACATTTTTTGATCAAATATTTGTTTCTTTGATATGATTCACGTTACACAGTTATGCATACAGGCTTATAGTGTGCTTGCTCCAAACCACCTGGGGTAGCAACTGTGATCATTAATTTGAGTCATGCTGAGGTTTTGAGACTGAACCAACCACCCTACCCACAAGAGCACGACTAGTTAGCAATTACAGCTGCCGAGGACTCCTTGGACAATTACGTAGTTACAGGGGATGGTATCATTTACCACCAAAGAAGAGTCAATCTATATTCCAGATACTTACACGTTATTTAGAAAAACATGGCCAAACTAAAAATATTACATGGGTGAGGTAGCTATCAAAGAAGGGAGAGTTAAGCTAATCATGAGCATCTCCCATCAAAGGCCAAAATAGGTATGATGCCAAAGGAAGCTACTATTGGAGAAATAGTAAATCCAGAGCTGGAAAACAATGCTAGATATAAATTCTTATGACAATGTAACAGCATACTTCTAAATTAAGAAATTTGTAGCTGGCATAATGCAAAATAATGAAAGGCATCAAATTTCACGTGAGTGTTACTAGAGCAAAATGGCTGCGCATCTGCAGTAGTTTGGGCCCTTGTGGCCATGAAAAAGTGCTTCCTGTCTGGGAGACAGACCAATGAGACAACTACTCTGATGAAAGTGCATATTATCCCCTTATATACAGCCAATGCTACCCTGATTAAGGGCGCATGGACTTTGGCCACCATCAGGACCCTGTGGGGTTATGATAAGAGTGCCCTTCCGTCAAAACATCACGGCTTTCCACTTTTGGAAATAAAAATGAATATGTATTGCTCGAAATGTTGTCGCAATATTTTTCCTTGCATGTTCCACAGCAGGAACAAAGAGGTTGCAGTTGATTCAATAACAAATTTGTGCCTCCAAGTATGTATGAAATTATACTTGAAGCATGGTTTTTCCTTAAACACTTAATAAAAATTTGTTTAGTTACAGGGCACTCTATCTACACAATTTTTTGTTTCATTGTGTTACATTTGTTAACCATTTACAGAATAAAAACCCAACAAACACATATCCATGACACTATATTTTATAATAGTTGTCTTCAAAAAAATTACATACTTACTTTGTCTGCAAGTGATCAAATTTTTTGCCAGGAGTTTAACTACAAAGCAAGCATCAAAACTACTTTATGGGTGCATTATGTTCAATTCTGCGGATGAACTCTGTGATATTTTAGATACGTAACTTAAATATTATGTATGCTTAAACTAATTGTACAAGATAAATAATTCTCTAATAACTAGTATCCAGATACCAACCTTTATTGGTAGCGTTTAAAATAAACCATCGACTTGAGAAATCCCACCCAGATTCCGCTCCCGCCTTGAGCTCCGAGTAAAAGTTTTGCTTCTCGTCGTCAGTCTTGAATATCATAGCACTTTGGAAATCTTCCCTGAAACATGTGCACTTTTCTGACAAACAAACCAACTGCACATTTACACAAATTTGTTAATACATAATGATCAAATGTTTAATAAATCAATCCCTTAGCACATCCACAGTGTGATTTTGTTTCTCGGGCACAACTAACAGGAATGGGATAGGGTAAACAGCTATCAAGCTGAATGTTATTCAACTGTATGCCTAGAATGCTTAAAATGAAATGTAGATCTTTAAAAAACCTTAAACAAAATTTTTTTTTTAAATGTTGATCAATGATGAAGTTATATCATTTTTATCCAAGTGAGGCCATTTGAAATTATTTGAACTTATCGTATATTTAATAAAATGTGTTTTGTTAAAAAATTAAAGTAACCCTTCTTTAAACACTAAATTGAGGTACGTGGTTTGAACCGCTGCCAAGAAAAGAATTTAAAAAAAAATAAAAGAATATTGACTATAATAGCCAGATATACAAATATAATAAGTTCATTCTTAAAGTTCCAATCCTTGGAAGTTGTACAAAAAATTGTTTTAAAGCTGCCATGGATGCTAGAGAAAAATCAAATTTTTTTTTTACTAAAATTGATTAGTAACATAGTCAAATTACTCTTGCACAATTTTTTTGCCTTTACTGCAGATTAAGGCGGTTTGTGAATAAAAACTGCAGAACTGAAGAAATGCCAGAATTATTGGCAAGTCAAATAAAGAATGCACGTGTTATTTACATTTGTTTTGTGTGTACAAATGCACAAGAAAGAATTTTTTAAGTTATGAGGTTCTAACTTGATAGTTGTGCAAGTTTCAAATTATGAGGTTTTTAAGTTGTAATTTCCTGCATTTTGGTGAGTCTAACTAGTGTAATTCTAAGTTTTAAATATTCTCACTCAATAAGTCCTAAGTTCTGTGAGGTTCCCTTGAAGAGCAGCAGCGTGACATTACATTACTGTACATAAATACAGTGTCACGAGAACATAACTATCTACTTGAATTCGGACACAGCTTCAGTGAAGGTTGCTACCAAATACATTTAGTGTACAATAAAAAAGTTGCTTAACAGTCCAAATTTCCACGAAAAACCATAATTATTTGGTGGTATGAACCCCATATGACCTGACACCTGACAAAGTAGCTTACATAATATATTTTGAGATGATTTACTGTCAAGAATTACTTTGTAAAAATAGGACAATTTTGTGTAAATAATTACAAATTATTAGTAAATTTTATTCAATATATCATTTTTGATTATTCATATTATATATATTTGAGGTAGACAGATTTGACAGGTGTGTTATGGACACGATTCAATATTTTTATCTAATTAATAAAGTTGTACGAACAGTAAAAAAACTTATTCCAGTTCTGTGACCAAAAAAACTGATAGAAGTGGAGCCAGTAGTCATGACGTAGGATGCTTAAATACACTGCTTTTGTGTGGAAGCAATCGTAAAACAAACACGTGTCTCTCAGTGAAAGAGCTGACCGCCTTAGTAGTGATGCTCAAAATACTCAACAGTGTAACAGCTTGAAAGAGACGGGCAAGAAAAGTTGACATTAAATACTGTGTAGCACCTCAATGATGAAGGCATCAAAAAAGTTTCCGAAAAATTTATTTTGATTTTCGTGTTACATGTGTGCCTGAAAGCAACAGATTATTATTTAAAAATCCTTTTTAGTCAATAATTGAGTATAAATTATTTATTTTAATTATTTATAGTCACTATTTTAAAAGAAGTCAAATCATGTATTAGATGGGCATCAATTTAAATTTACCACTATTTTAAGAGCCAAGGATGATTACAGTGAAACAAATGTGTCAGCCTGACATTCTTAGTTAAATATCATTAACGAATGCATCCCTTAGAATAAAACCTTATGGAAATCCTTTAATATTTATTGTGTGTCGGTGGGTCATGAGCCTGAGTTGTCCCCCACCCCCTCTCACAAAGAACTGTGCCCCGGCTGTGGTACCAAGGACCCCACTCAGGCTGCAGGGAGGCCAACTACTACCTCAAGAATATCTGTTCAAATGGCCTAACATGATAACTGTTTATTTCTTCCTGGAATTTTCTATGTAAATACAATCATAACTGACTACAGTAGAAGTAATGAAGGATTGCAAACACATACCCACCAAAGAAAAAAAAATTAGGTAGCAAATGAGCACTCTAATACAATACTAAAAACTTTGTATAAAAAGGAAATTAATATTACGTATGTTGGATACATAGTTTTCTTTAAAACAAAATTATATAATATTAATTTTGATCAATATTTTTTTCATAAGAAGGTTTACTAGATAATGATAAATGTGATCTCATATAATATTCACTCATACTTAACTAAAATAGATGTGAATGAAGGTTTCACTATCCTACATATACCAAAATATAAACAAAAAATAAAAATATTTACACTAATTGTAGAGAGGGTGGTAGGCCTGTGAGTTAAAGCTGAGAGCAAGATGGCTGCTTGTGAGGTTGTACGAATGTGTTTTTATCGGAGGGAGGGGGTGTTAGGATGGCATGTATGAGAGCAGTGGAAGCAATAACAGCGGGTTGGGAGCTGTATAGAGAAGACACAACAGCAAGATTTTTAAAAAATTTAAAACTTTAAATCTTTTCACATTTCCACTTGTGAGCATAGCTCATACAGCTAAAGTTCTAAGCTTCAATTATGAATTTTATACACAATCAGAAATTTCATATAATATTTATTATTTTTCAAAGATTTAAAAAAATTCAAATTTAATTAAAACCAAAAACTTAAAAGAAAAGTTATTACTCATGCAATATGGATGTCTGCATCTTTCAATATCTATGTAAACAATTAATAAAAATAATTGTAGTTAAATTATGGTCTCTAGTTTGAACCTCTGCAAAAGCAAGCATTAAATACAAAAACATAAATATTTTTATTCAATATCCACCAAGTTATTTAAAACGAACTTGGATCATGAAAGATGCCAGCAATATTACCACACCCAGAACAAACTCAAACACAAACCTACATTACCTGTTTCTATTTTTTTTTATCATATATACCTAGCAATTTACTTCTCTTCAAAATGTTAGGTATGGTTTTGTCTGAAAGAGATATTGTGAAGAGAGGCAGAACTTCTTTAAAGTATTCAACATGAAAAAACCCTATCCCAGCATTTGGCTAAATGTTCAGACACGAAAAACCATAAATATATATTTCTAATTTTCTTGACATTATTTTCAAAACTTCCATGCAATTTGAATTGGCCAAAAATTAAAAATGAGTTTTGAATAACTTTATGCTTGATATAATACAAACCTAAAGCTATTTTTATTAACTTAACATGTCATCACTATTTTTGTATTAAAATGTAGGTAGTTGCCATAAGCATTTGTAAGAGACACCGTACTATGAGAAATGAAAAATAAGTACTGCCATCTGTCAGTACCTTTTAAAACCCACAACTTTGCAAGATAAAGCTTAATATGGTAAGCATTTTGCTTGATGAACTGAATGCCAGCATGCACTGTATTACACAATTTGTACACTTTGTAGTTTGATCTGGGCCATCTACACATTTGACAATGGGCAAAGTCAGGACTTACATTTGCATGCTATGTTATTCATTTAAATATAGTTTTCATACATAATTTACAGTGTTAGTTACCAAATTAAGAATTTAAGGCCATAACTTAGACACTTAAGTTTTTAATAAAATAATTCTGCATAAATTTTACATAAAATAACTGCTTCTTATAATTTTTTTATTTTATGAAATCTGGAAAACATCTTCATAATAAATATTAAAACCATGGAATGTTGGGGCTTTATTCAGAATATATTTCATCCAAAATAAATAGTAAGCACAACATATTTTTTTCTATTATATTACATTTAAGGTTCAACTTACAGTTGGGCCATGCCAGAGGTTAAGGTCAAGTTCACATAAAACCAGCATTAAGACATATAAAAAAACTCTCCCCTCCTTTTTTTCTATGCTAGAAGTAAGGATAATCATACTAATGCATAGCCAACAAGGGTGATAATTCAATATGGTCACACAATACTAACAAAATAAAACTGTATATTTAAATAATTCCCAGTTCCGAACAGTTATTAAAAAAGGCATAACCATGTTTAGGATTTTTTTTTCGTCTACTCTAATTGGGGAATTAAAATGGGAATGTTCATTTATGAACATATAGGTATGATCATCATAGTTTTAATGAGTTTCGGTTACAAATTACACATGCAGGGCGTCATATTCGGACTTCAAAGCGTGAGCGCGTGCGCGTGAACGTGAGCGCGTGCGCGCGTGCGCGTGAACGTGAGCACGTGCGCGCGTGCGCGTGAACGTGAGCACGTGCGCGTGCGCGTGAACGTGAGCACGTGCGCGTGCGCGTGAACGTGAGCGCGTGCGCGTGCGCGTGAACGTGAGCGCGTGCGCGCGTGCGCGTGAACGTGAGCGCGTGCGCGCGTGCGCGTGAACGTGAGCGCGTGAGCGCGTGCGCGTGAACGTGAGCGCGTGCGCGCGAGCGCGTGCGCGTGAACGTGAGCGCGTGCGCGTGCGCGTGAACGCGTGCGCGTGAACGTGAGCGCGTGCGCGTGAACGTGAGCGCGTGCGCGTGAACGTGAGCGCGTGCGCGTGAACGTGAGCGCGTGCGCGTGAACGTGTGCACGTGAACGTGAGCGCGTGCGCGTGCGCGTGAACGTGAGCGCGTGTGCGTGTGCGTGAACGTGAGCACGTGCACGTGAATGTGAACGTGAGCGTGAACGTGAGCGCGTGCGGAATATATAAATATAAAAAATAGAATCACACAAATAGAAATTTTGGAAAAATACCGAAACTGACACGCAGGGGCGGACCCTGGCTTGACTTTTGGATGGGGCACCATTAGTCTGGACCTAGTATGATACCTGTTTGTTACTTCAGAACTCTTATTATCCAGAGCATATTTTATCCTTGGGGGGGGGGGGGGAAGCATGCCCCCCCCCCCCTTTTTTTTTCATTAAATCAGCCACTGCTGTCACGTAAAAATCACCTTTCTTTGTATTGTTTGCAAGCCTTCAATTTCAAGGTTCTTCATTTCTACCAGCAACCTTTTTTCCCCTTGAGTAACATTTTAGTTCAGGTTTATTTACTATTCTCAAAATACGTTCGTGGCCTTGATTCAATGATGCTGAACAGGCGATTGTTTTTCTGCAGTATTTTGTCTATCGTGGCTACAAAACTGTCAGTAAAACGATGCATACTGTGGGGTAGAGTCTATTCATAGCAGATACTTAAATGTTATTCCCGTTACGAAGTCTATGAAATGGCTACCAAAGTCTATGATTAAGTTGCTGCATGCGGTCTATTCATGGCTGAATGCACAGCCGAAATTTCAATTTAAAAGTTATATTTATGACGCAATTATTCAGACAAGAGATGCCACAAAAAAAATGGCTGCGTAGAAATCCACATGAAAGGTAATACATAATATTCAACAGATGGAACGACCAAACTAAACAATAAAGTACACACTGGAAGTTCATAATTGTAACAAACATGACGGAAAAACTACAGTCTTACAGTTATCTGAATAATTTATTCGCTATTTCTCTTCCCCTCCCCGTATTTCCATCAAGGAGGTTATTACTTCGAACATATTTATTCCGGCATTGGCTTGGAATATACCTTTTGCACAGGTATATTATCTGTGAACAGACGCAGCTGCAATAACTGTTCTAGTGAACCACAGCCTGTTACTTCATATATAAGATATTTCGTTAAAAAGAACAGTATTCGTGTTCAGTTTATGGTGGGATTTAATTATATTTGAAGACGAACAGGATCATACCTGGGCCCAGATTTTAGCTCAGAACCTCCCGCAAGTTAAGCCACTTTAAAAATAGTATTAAAATGACAGATCAATAAATTGTTCGCAGCACAAGTTACCGTATTTGACGATTGTTTTAATAAGAAAGTATGTGAAATAACGTGTGCGTAAGTGACGGCTCCCGGTGGAGTGCGCTATCGAGAGGAAGCCGGGGAGGCAGGAAGCCGTGGCACAAGACAGCGGACAGCGCGCAACTGACGACTTGGCAACACCGCGGCGCGGGATAAGCGTCACCCGAGCCGAGCTCTGCACATTCGTGACACCCGCGCTCTCACCCGGATAACGAGTGTATTCCAAGCATTAAAAAAAATCTCGAAACTCAACCGGGGTCCCTCCCGGCCTTTGGGGAATTCCACCCCCTCCTCACCCCCTCTAACCAATAAACGGCCCTTTTCTCTCGTCTACCATTTGTGTCAACAAAGCGCTAGCGCTGAGCGAAGGTGGAGAGACGTGGTGTAAAAGTTCGGGAAACTGCCGAAAAGTAACGTCCAACGCACTAGGCCACTCGTCACCGATATTACGCGTCGCTAAAACTTAATTGTATATTTTTGTACCATAGGTCCGATTGTAATAAACAAAAGACTAAAAGTCTATCTGTCAGACAGACATAAACATGTTAAAATTAATAACGAAACGTGAATGCGATTAAACTCGCAAATGAATATCACGTTATTTCGTAACAGCTTTTTAATTGCAATTGTAAATACGTTAAATTAATAATGATTACACATAAAATTATGGTTTTATTAATATCTCTCGTGTCTGAGGATTTGTAATGGCGGACACCAGCTAGCGTGAAGTCTTGTTTTTCCCGGAGAAGTTCTCGTGTAGGCGGTATTAAAAGTGTATTGAAGATTATATTTTCCCTGTGTTTGGCGCAAGTGATTTAGCTTAATTTGGCGTTGAAGAAGTCTTAACAGGAGAATTATTCACTAGTATGTTTAATAAAACGTGCCCCAGCACTCCAGAAATTTAACGGCACGTCGAATGAGAAAGCAGCGAAGGTCGAGGGGGTGAACAAAGTGCTGAGCTTGCACGTAGCACACTTGAGAAACAACAAAGTGCTGAGCTTGCACGTAGCACACTTGAGAAACTATCATCTTTACAGTGACATAGTCAAACGTATCGCCGAGTCAGCAACAGGACATTTTAACGAAGAAAGTGACTGCATCATTAGAAGAGACTATCTCATTCAACACAAATATTCTTACAGAATTTAAGGAGGAAATACATATACTTGAGAAAAAAAAGTATTAGTTCTACAGAAAGAGTACACACAACACAACGTACTGACGATTTGGAACAGTTTCAAAAGCGTTCTAATCTAAGATTATTTAGCATTGAAGAAAAAATGGGAGAAACGATTGGTGATCTAGTTTTGAGTTTTTCAAAAAAAGATTGTCTTCTCTCTAGACCTCGCAAACATCGATCGCAGTCATCATGTCGGGCAAAAGAAAGCAGGATCAGCATCCCCAATCATCGTGAAGTTCACAAGCTACAGAAAGCACAGTGAAATGTTCTACAGTAAGAAGGCTCTGAAGGCAACAGAAGAATATTCGACTAAGTATGTCAAGAAGCTATCAAGAATAATTTTCGCAGGCATTCACGGCCAATGTCTGAAGTAGCTTGGCTTCTGGGTTGTAGCCGTGTTCTTGGCATTAAATTCACCGACGTTTCGGTCGACATTGCAGTCGCCATCATCAGGGAGCAGTTACATACTGAGGAGGTATATTATACATGTATACATACATGAAATTATTAAAAAAAATTAGCAAATTTTTTTTTTAATGAAGAACCTCTTGAAAAACTACATTGTGTTCATTCAATAACCTTCCTTGCTGTGGATTCGATTCAATATACACCAGGATGGCAACCATACTGGCAGTGCAATTCGTATGAAGGTGCTCAATTGAATAGATTTCGCAACAACATTAACATGTTACAATTCAAATGACCCTTAAAATCTATTCGCGATCAATTTAATCGTATAACTAGCGCTGGAAAATTGACATAACAGTGGTTGGTAGATTCATATTTGCAAGTGCAGGCCAACTTAAATTGTATTAAACAGATATACGGGGCCAAAACGTGGCACACTAAGCCATGGCTCGCTCGCTACTTTATCACTGAAAAATGCTGGAACTATCGGCCTCGTCAAAATACGACGCTATGCCTCCTTGCAAATTATCTTTGCGCCACGGACTCGGCAGCAATGCTAAGAGTAACGGGTTAGCGAAGAGACGTGAAAATGTTACATTGTAAGCACATGAAAACAGAATTCACACAGCATTACAGAGTCAGTCAGGGAGTCAATCATTAGTGTATTTATATTATTTGCATCTATATATAAACAATTTCCGTATACTGCGCTCGAAGCCACCATTGGCTTACGTTCTGCCAACAGAACTATCCAAAATCATGTAAGCAAAATAATGTGGGAATGTTTACTAATGTTAAACAACATTAACTTTTTTTACAATTTTTTTTAATTTAAAGTAGTTATCTGACAAGGAACATTATGCTACTTGACACATCAAACGCTTACTGTATTGAAACTCGGTTCTACAAACAGGCACGAAATTTTTTAACCTCAAAGACACACCAACTGGTCAGCCATGACACGTTTTCTAAATACTTTAAAGTGTCGGTTACGTAGTTCATAAACTACTCCTAAATCACACATTATTTATACCGCACAAGTAATATTATGGTAAATAGACCAACTTTTAATAAAGGTTCATTATTTTATATATATATTTATTTATTATTATATATATATATTTATATATATATATATATATAGACTGCCCAAGCCACTGCTAGTGAGTAGAGCTGAGTAAGGTTAGCTTTCAAAAATACAACTAAACCTTAAACACTGTGGCCGAGATTTGGCTATAAACCATGACCCAAGTGGTAACCCTTCTGAACTACACTACGAAAGGAGAGAGGTGACTGCTTGTTTTAACAACCAGTTAACAGTTGGTCAATCCCAAAGCGGATCCATAACTGAGAAACCTGGTCTGATGAAATACTTGTCTGTTAGTTTTGTATTTACGTTCCGTCGACAACAAAGTCATTCATTAGACACACTTAGGTGACTGGGTCATGGCTTCAAAGTCACTACTCGGCCACAGGTAGGTTTAGTTATATTTTTTGTAGGCCGACCTCCCCACAACCCTGGACAGTGTGAACACGCATATTCATTTAACTGTTTACCACTGGCTCAATGATCCCAAATATTGTCAAATTGACGATTTTTAACAATTATTACTGCAGGAATAAGCGGCGACTTTTATCCTTTGCTTTGAGTACAATATACATAGTAAGTTTTGATTAGCCTAATCTGAAAGTTGGTCTGATTTGCCAGCATAATATTACGTGTGCGGTCAAAATTAATTGTGGTTAAGAGTAGCTTAATAAACTACATAACCGACGGCTTATTTGCCAACAGAACATGCGTCATGTCGGACGGCAGTTGGTGCCAGAATGGGAAATGGATTACTTATTGTGATGAATCACAACAGCATGTTTCTGGGGTGATTTCGGGAAGCCTGCGAGAACCAAACCAGGATGAGTGGATCGGAATATGAATCCGGACACTCAATAATGTGAATCCGACGTTTTGCCATCGGTGAAATATAATAGAGAGAGATGAAAAATGGTTAAGAGTCTTAAACATACAAGAGACAATAAAACTTTTAAGAATTCATTAGCATTTGGGCTGAAATTAACTCTTGACAGATACTAGTTGTTTGAGCTTGTTTACTAGGACAGGATTCAGTATGATCAGGGGCGTAGCCAGGGGTGGGGGGATTAGGGGTTCAACCCCCCCCCCCCCCGGCTTAGCACCAAATATTTAATTAATTTCTTATTCATCACTCAAACAAATTTCATTTTAAAATTAATAAAAATTTTATCATTATAACATTTAAATTTAAGTACCGAAAACTGCTAAAATAGCACTATTTTACACCTTAAAATCCAAATTTTCCCGGGGGAGCACCCCCGGACACCCCGCTTTAATACGCGGGGGGGGGGGGGGCATGCTTCTTGACACCCCCCATACACAAATCCTGGCTACGCCACTGGGTATGATACAGCTGGTGGAAACGAGAAGACGGCAAGCAAGCTCACCTGTAGGACTCCGGCCTGGGCCCGTCGGAAGCGTCGTAGTACCTCGCCAACCTGTAGGACTTGCCGTCCTTCTCCACGACCACCGTGTGGTTGGTCAGCCAGTACTGGAACTCCTTCTCCATCGTGTGGATGTGGTCCCTGACGAACTGGTCGTCGTCCGCCGACTCCACGTAGCTGTCCACCATGGGGATGAGCAGCGGCGGCTGCGACCGCATGCTGTAGTAGATGCGGCCGCCGTTGGGGACGAAGCCGTACTCGTCCACGATGGACAGGAAGTTCTCCAGCATGCCCTTGACGGTGTGGCGCATCTCGGACAGCAGCAGGCCGCGCACGATCCAGTACGAGTCCCAGTAGTAGAACTCGCGGAAGCGTCCGCCGGGCACGATCACCGGGTTGGGCACGTAGATGATGGAGTACTTGTCGTGGTCGTCTCGCACCTCGTCCTTGATCTTGCGGCCCAGCAGCTTCCACAGGTTGTTGAGCTGCTGGCCCCAGCGGCGCAGCTCCGAGTCGCGCACGCCCGCCAGGAAGGCCGGCTGCTCGACCCAGTCGGGCGGGTCCCACGGCACGAACTCGCTGCCCTCCGGCTCGAACGAGTCGTTGACGAAGCGGTGCACCTGGTCGCGCGACGGCCGGCTGCCCGTGCGCTGCATGAGCGCGCGGAACTGCTGCAGCGTCTCGCGCGGCGAGCGGCGCAGCTTCATGTCCACGAACGTCTTGGAGTCCTGGTACAGCGAGGCCATCTGCACCGTGTGCAGCAGCTCGCCGTGGCAGTAGATGTCGCTGCAACACCACACCACGCACTACTAACATGAGGCACCACCAGGTCTGGTGCAGCGAGGCCATCTGCACCGTGTGCAGCAGCTCGCCGTGGCAGTAGATGTCGCTGCAACACCACACCACGCACTACTAACATGAGGCACCACCAGGTCTGGTACAGCGAGGCCATCTGCACCGTGTGCAGCAGCTCGCCGTGGCAGTAGATGTCGCTGCAACACCGCACCACGCACTCGCTCACACACTCGCACCACCAGGTCTGGTGCAGCAGCTCGCCGTGGCAGTAGATGTCGCTGCAACACCACACCACGCACTACTAAAATGAGGCACCACCAGGTCTGGTGCAGCGAGGCCATCTGCACCGTGTGCAGCAGCTCGCCGTGGCAGTAGATGGTCTGGTGCAGCGAGGCCATCTGCACCGTGTGCAGCAGCTCGCCGTGGCAGTAGATGTCGCTGCAACACCACACCACGCACTACTAACATGAGGCACCACCAGGTCTGGTGCAGCGAGGCCATCTGCACCGTGTGCAGCAGCTCGCCGTGGCAGTAGATGTCGCTGCAACACCACACCACGCACTACTAACATGAGGCACCACCAGGTCTGGTGCAGCGAGGCCATCTGCACCGTGTGCAGCAGCTCGCCGTGGCAGTAGATGTCGCTGCAACACCACACCACGCACTACTAACATGAGGCACCACCAGGTCTGGTACAGCGAGGCCATCTGCACCGTGTGCAGCAGCTCGCCGTGGCAGTAGATGTCGCTGCAACACCGCACCACGCACTCGCTCACACACTCGCACCACCAGGTCTGGTGCAGCAGCTCGCCGTGGCAGTAGATGTCGCTGCAACACCACACCACGCACTACTAAAATGAGGCACCACCAGGTCTGGTGCAGCGAGGCCATCTGCACCGTGTGCAGCAGCTCGCCGTGGCAGGTGATGTCGCTGCAACACCACACCACGCACTACTAACATGAGGCACCACCAGGTCTGGTGCAGCGAGGCCATCTGCACCGTGTGCAGCAGCTCGCCGTGGCAGTAGATGTCGCTGCAACACCACACCACGCACTACTAACATGAGGCACCACCAGGTCTGGTGCAGCGAGGCCATCTGCACCGTGTGCAGCAGCTCGCCGTGGCAGTAGATGTCGCTGCAACACCACACCACGCACTACTAACATGAGGCACCACCAGGTCTGGTGCAGCGAGGCCATCTGCACCGTGTGCAGCAGCTCGCCGTGGCAGTAGATGTCGCTGCAACACCACACCACGCACTACTAACATGAGGCACCACCAGGTCTGGTGCAGCGAGGCCATCTGCACCGTGTGCAGCAGCTCGCCGTGGCAGTAGATGTCGCTGCAACACCACACCACGCACTACTAACATGAGGCACCACCAGGTCTGGTACAGCGAGGCCATCTGCACCGTGTGCAGCAGCTCGCCGTGGCAGTAGATGTCGCTGCAACACCGCACCACGCACTCGCTCACACACTCGCACCACCAGGTCTGGTGCAGCAGCTCGCCGTGGCAGTAGATGTCGCTGCAACACCACACCACGCACTACTAAAATGAGGCACCACCAGGTCTGGTGCAGCGAGGCCATCTGCACCGTGTGCAGCAGCTCGCCGTGGCAGTAGATGTCGCTGCAACACCACACCACGCACTACTAACATGAGGCACCACCAGGTCTGGTGCAGCGAGGCCATCTGCACCGTGTGCAGCAGCTCGCCGTGGCAGTAGATGTCGCTGCAACACCACACCACGCACTACTAACATGAGGCACCACCAGGTCTGGTGCAGCGAGGCCATCTGCACCGTGTGCAGCAGCTCGCCGTGGCAGTAGATGTCGCTGCAACACCGCACCACGCACTACTAACATGAGGCACCACCAGGTCCACTCGCCGCCGTCGTGGCATTCGACAACATGCAGGGCAAGTCGCTACGTCGTGGGAGGAAATGCTTTCTGTTTTCAAATGTGATAAAACGATGGTTTAAATTAACCTGCAGACTGATTAAGTATTTAATCAGCAGAATTTTTGTGTATTTTCAACCTGATCAGTGCACGTATTTTGGTTTAACAAGCGATTTTTTTTACTTAAGGAAAGCTAAAGTAAACATTGTCTGTTTTTAGAATTAATGTAAACCACACACTTGTTATGTCTTTTACACTCAAATTTTGCAAACAATAATTATTCAAAGTGTGAATTTATCTTCTTGTAATATTGCGTGATTTTATTCTATTTATTAATATTTAATATGACAAAACGAAAAATATATATAGTGCATACTTTTAGCATATTAAGCTGACAAAGAATTTTTAACCATTTTGTACAGTATAGACATTATGAACCAAATGTAATTAATAACTATATATTTTTTTGTGTTTAAAAGGTAATGCTATTTGCTGCGTGGTATGGTTTAAAATTCCATTAGAATTTAATTTTATTTAGTCTTTTAAAGTCATAAACATTCTGATGATTTTAAAAAGCCAGTAAAATTGACTTTAAACCTAGAAATTTCGTTTTACATGTACTAAGTATATATTATATTTTGTGAAAGTTCAGCCACTCAAAAAGTCTGCAAGTTTAACCGTGTGGGACGTAAATATAAAATGACATGCGACATGGAATGAGGAGGTAACATACGGCATGAAGCAGGGATATTTAGAAAATAATCAGCCGTAATTGTTGGCTGTAAGGAAGCATGGAGTGGCTTCAGAAACTGGCCAGACAGGAGTCATTAGTCCAGTGTCCTATCACTATGCCACCTCACGCCATTAACAATTCATACGAAATAACCCAAACAAATTTGGTTACAAAATCCCGCTAATTTAACTCTTTATCTAAAAAGGAGATACCATGGATTCACAGTAACTAAATCATTCGTAATTTCTTGTTATGCCCATACTTTGTTATTAATGATTTCCAAACTTTTTTTTAGTCTACTAACACAGAAACGTGCAATGTGTGTACAAATCAACAGGTATATCTTACGCAAAAAAATTCACAATAGTTATTGTAAACTACTAGTTTCACCAACTTAATATTACTTTTACGAAAACTATTTTTTTTTCAGTTCATAAACTATGTTTTACAGTTTACTCGATAGGTCTCTTCTACATAAAAGTACAAACTACCTTAGCTAAAATTATATGAACGTAATAGTAATTAAAATGCATTTAAACGCATACAGCCCTTAAAACATACACATATCACTGGAATTTCTCATGTGATAAAATATAAAGTAACAAAAGTTTCAATAAAATAGTATTATGATAGAATCGAATTATACCTTAAATATTATGTACTACAGTTTATTTTTATGCTCTATTTTTAAATTTTAGTTTCTATGAACATTATAATTAAAGTAATTGTAAAAATTACCGGTAATATAAATATTCCGACTTAAATTTGTGTTGTGCTCTAAAAGCGTAGCCGAGACTTTTCAATGAGAGATATCTCTGATCCTGTTGTCACCACCCTACTGTTGTTTACTTGATACCAGCTGCAACTGGATCGTTTGGTTCTCCAGAGATTCTTACGAATATAGCGTAGCCGAAGCTGTTTTCACAAAGGCAGAGATGTTTATTGACAGTGCGTAACGGCCAGGTCAAAGACTGTTTGCGGGTACGATGTAGCTTGGCTTCTGGGTTATAGCCGCGTCCTTGGCGAATAATTCGCCGACGTTTCGGTCGACATTGCAGTCGCCATCATCAGCTGCTGGAGTAGGTAACTTGCTCCCTGATGATGGCGACCGCAATGTCGACCGAAACGTCGGTGGATTATCCGCCAAGGAGGCGGCTGCAACCCAGAAGCCAAGCTACTTCAGACGACGGCCGTGAAAGCAGCCTGCGAACATGATTGTTCGCGGGTACGTGTGGCAACACTGCACCGATGGGCGCCGACAGACGCGTCGGAGCGTGAACGTGAGCTAGCCTGCACGCACGAGCGATCATCCAATCAACCGGGCGGCGGGAGTGGCGGCGGCCAATGGGAGAAGCGAGCTACCCGCCCGCAGCCGCAGCTGATGGCTTGGCGGGTGGGGCAGGGGGGGGGGGGGGGCAGAAAATCGAAAACATCCTGTCGGAACAGAGTTCCCACAGTTCTCTGCGCTGCTTGCAGAGCTGTGAGCAGGGTGTTCACAGTTAGTACTTTCGTACTAGATCTAGTACATTTTTCTTTAATATAATAATATTACAGTAGCTCCAATATGTTTTATTATTAAGCGTAATTATTTTTAAAAACTATGGAATGTATGCGTGTGTGGTGTGATATCGAGTATTGCAATGTCATAATAACTTCCTAAATTGTTAAAGTAGGAAATATTTTTTCCTTGTGGACACCCTGGCTGTGAGACATCATGCAGTCAGGAATCTTCAGAAGGCATGCCATGTCGCATTTACCTCACCGTCGCGTCGCCACATCACATCGCCCGGAACATTGCGGGAATGACTCATGACCACGCCTGATTCAGGCCCGAAGCCAATGAGTTGAGGGGGAGGGGGGGGAGATTTTCCCCTCCCTTCCAGGGCTTAAAAACCAACAAGCGAAGACATAAGGAAATTTCAGCAACTTAGCTACATAAGAGTACAGAAAAATAATTTTAGAAGGATTATTCTAATCCATATCCAGTATTTAATGCTGGTTTGCACACACGTTACTATGACCATATCTTTCGTACGAACTTGACACGTGTAATTCACGTTTTTAATGAAATTAAACAATTGACTTAAAAAAATAATTATTTAAAAAAATCAAACCAAAATATTATACGTTCAGTTATCTCTTAAGAAAAACCATTACTTAAATTTATATTTGTAAACGTTGGCGATGTTAAAGTATTTTACTGTGACAACATTTTAAGCAATGCAGTTCGTGCATATGTATTATTTATTTACTGAGGCGATAATATAGTAAGCGATATGGGAACTTATAACATCGTGCAAGACAGACCTGCGGGAACAAAAAAAAGTTGCATATAATGTACCCATTCCTCTTTTATAAATATTTCACTTTTGAAATTGTTTATCAAATTGTGGTTACGAAGCCAGACCGACAAGGAAATTATTTTTTTTTTGTTGACGCTTGTACAAATTATTCAGTGCTGCTACGTTGTAAGCAACCTATATAATGCGCAAAATTAAAATATTGATTGTCTCCAGTAACTGTTTCATGAAAGGCTTTTTTTCGTTAACACTCTATTGAAACGGTGTACATTATAAGTTTTGTTGTGAAGTACTTTAATATTCAATTATGAAGAAAAAACTACTCATAAAACATGACTTGAAGGTTATACTGAACCCAGCCCACGGCTCTTTCACTATACCGACGCGCCTGCAAAGTAAAATGTTGTCATTAAACTGTAGAATCCTAGTCACTACATTACGTAAGCATCATTTATTCTGATTTTAATAACGCTAAGTTGATGTTTGTTATTTTTTGTACTTTCGACATATAAATGAACAAAACCAGCGTTAAGATTTTAAGTCTATGATTGACTTAAGACGTTGATTTAAAAAGTTTATTTTTCACATATTCCAGGGATCTTCCTTGTTTCTAGGGGTTTTTATAACCACCAAAAAAAAGGGGAGGGGAGCCTTTGGTGCAGCCAGTCCCAAATATCAGGACCACCTCTTCAGTCAGGATATCCGTCAAGGTGCCTTACATTTCAGGTCATGATTTTATGTTTATATCACAGATAGACTTGTAAATTTTTTTAATGTTTTACCTTTCACGAAATGAAAAAAATATATACAAAGCGCATACTTTTTGGATAATTAACTGCCAAAGTTACATTATGAACGTTTTGGGGTTTTACAAATAAGGAGAATTTGATTGATTGCAGAACTGAAACTTTTTAGTTTTAACTGCAATGCTACTGGCTACTTCATGACATGGTTTGCATTGCTATCACAAAAAGAAACTCATTTTATGTTTCTTGGCTGTCCAAATCCTCGCAAATTTGAGAATTTTGAAATTCCAGGTGAAATTAAATAATATTTTCTGAATGAAATCCGTGAAGTAGCCAGTAGCATTACAGTTAAACCTAAAAGAGTTTCAGTCCTGTTTTCTAGATGGTTCTCTTTATTTGTATGGCCCAAAAACGTTAAAATATAACTTTGGCAGCAACTTATGCAAAAAAGAAATGCGATGTATAGTTTTTTTTTAATTTCGTGAAAGTTAAACCCTACAAAAGTCTACAAGTTGATCTGTAATTACTGTAAATATAATGAAGTCAAGACCTGAAATGGGAGGCATCCTCTTAAACGGTTCCTTAAAAACTTGTTTCCACGAAGCGACCATTGTTGCGGGTGACCAAACATGGCGCAGACTTTCATCGGGACACCTGGCCTCGCAAAGTGGCAACGTGGCCAAGTGGCCAATAATGCACGCGCACACACCTCCCGACTCGCCTGCAACACACTCGCTCGGCGAGTTAAGGTCGAAGACTGGTATAGTGTCCTCACTACCCGCTTGCCACTTAAGGTTTCGATTAGTTCTCATTAAATTGTTTGAATACGAAATTATTAACAAGTTAACAATATGGGTATATTTTGTAGATTAAAAATTTTAATTTAAAAGAAAACTTGGTTGTCTGTAAAGTCGGTTTACGGGCGCTAGTTTAACGTGACGTCATAACAAAACATTGATGAAATGATTGCATACTTTTATGAATAAAATTTAATCATTTTTATTTCAATAATAAAATAAATACTTGAAATTATACTAGTAATCAGATTTTTAAAATGCAAGAATAATTAACCTTTATGCCGAAATTGTTGTACTAAGCAATGAAAACCACATTAACTTTTCACTTCACTTTAGAAACAGTCGACGAAACAGTTCACGTATAGATGACTTGTAATTAATTTTAAAAACTGGCGTTTAGCTATAAAGTTTAAATTTAATTATAAACAAGTTTTCATATAAATAAACTGTAATCAAATATCTATCATCCATTACATGAATCACCATAATTTTTTAGTCAATTGTAACATAACCTATTATTACTGCACTCGCCGACAGCGTAACGGAACAATGTGCGTAACGGGACAATGTGCGTAACGGGACACTTTTTCGTGCGTGCAGCCGACGTTCATCGATTTATTAGACGTTGTCACGTCAAAATGACATAGGTTAGTTAGTGACCGCCATGCGCGTTAGAAGTGAAACTTCACAGACAGGGGTTTACGAATTTTCGCAAGAACAGTTGCAAGCGCAACAGTATGAAAGTGCGTGAACATGCACGTGTTACATAATTAGGGACAAGATTAAATGTTTAATTGCGATAAAACCGAAATTAAAACTGAAAAACACCAAAAATAAAAATTCGAGTTAATACACCACAAAGCACTGAAATGAAATTAAAATCATGAAACTAATCACCATATTCAATAAAATAAATAATTCAATAGAAGTAATTTATTTAGCACGAAGCTTGTAGCATATTTAATGAAAAAAAATTGGAAAAAGTTTACTTTTTAATTTTGCAACTATTATTAGTTACTAATTTTTATATTACGACGTTAGGACATTTTTCGAACACAAAAATATTTAAGATTTATTTTATTTGTTCCGAATAGTTAGATGTTTAAGTCAAAATTACTTCTCTTTTTTTTTTTTTTTTTTTTTTTTTGTGAAATAAGTATTATGGAACATGTGTCACATTTACTCAGTAATATGTTATATTTTTAAATAGATTTCACGAAAAGTAAAACCAACCTCCTGTTTTAAAAACAAAATTGTCCTGAAAATAAAAACCATGAAATCTAGTTTCCATCTATAATGCAAACATGTCTCCTAGCGTCAACTCCTAATCGTTGCTCTTTTCGTCGCTCTCTTGGCGTTATACTTTTTGTAACGCTCTGATAACAACGCCCCGATGGGTGTAGAGTAGTTTCATTTTTTTTTTATTATAATGGCTAGTAAGCGAGGCAATTCAAAAGTAAAACTATATCTCTTCGACAAGCATCTTGTAGGCGTAAACCAGAGGTGCCCCCCCCCCCCCCCCCCCCAACCTAAAGATGCGCCACCCCCCACCCCCCCAAAAACCGAAATTTTTTATGCTATTTTCTCAATGATTTACTCAATTATTTTATAATATTATACTTTTTTAGTATTGTATTTTGTCACATTTTGCATTAATTAAAACTGGTTTTCTAATAATAATTTTGGTCATATCAGGTAATATTTCCATCCTGAACCGACAGATGCCAAACTGCTTTTGTTGAGGAAAGAGCGGGGTTGCCAATTTGATTTACAAGATCCCTTTCAACTATCAAAGCACCAGAAACGTATTTTAACATTAGAAGCTATAAGTATGTAAATAATATATACATTTTTCTCGTCTTTTAACACCCCCCCCCCCCCTGAAATTTTAATGACGCAGTCTGCGTCGTTACCCCCCCCCCCCCCTTGTGGACACCCCTGCGTAAACGAATCAACCACTGTCGTCTCCGAAAACTGTCAGCACAGTTCCGTCGATACTTTTCGTTTGATTCACAGTTGTTCCTAGCAGTGCAGAAAATGTGTTCGGCTGTCAGGACAGCCTGTGTAGCGACGTCTATCTTACTCGAGACGGTTGATCACGTAGACAGCACGTGCTGTGTTTGTCTGCAGACGTGCAGACGTGCAGACGTGCAGACGCACGCTTATCTGGGGGATCAGCGGCGGCGGTAGGAAGATAAGCGGGTGACGAATACGTAACTGAAGCGTGCCCGCGCGAGAAAACAACTCGAACATGCCGTGGGCTGCGCTTCTGTTTCCTCTCGAGCACAACGGCTTTTGTTCGCGTGGGCTGCGCCTTTCGCAACTTCTGCACTCGAACATGTGTGGGTTCGTTGGTGCACAAAGTACGGAGGATATAAATATCAAAACCAAACTCAAGCGTGCTAATGGGTATATATTAAAAACTGTATTGTAACAGTAAATTATAATCTTTCATTTAATTTCATGTGAAAATGGCCAATCGTAAATTATAAAGTACGTTAGATAACATTATATATATATTATATATAGCTTTCTTTTCACCTTAAATGCGTACCCATCACATTATTTTCGAACCACTTTTGTTTCAAAATGTAAATATAAAAACTAATGTATTTCACAGAGTATAAACTCTTAGGTAATACATAAATTATAAGTGCTAATTTATTTTTCTATTCTTGGTTGCTATCTTCATCAGTGTTTCCAAATACCTCCTTAAGGACTCAAACATGAAGGATCATTGAAAATTTAATCTTAATGGATGTGATTTAATTTTGTTGACCTTCCAAGGATACTTGCAGACTCGCCTATGGCGTCCTTTCAAGAGACCTGGTGGTCTTAAAAAAATGTAACTATAGTCTGTCGTAGTCAGCCAACTGCCGTCTACATCTTACGTAAATCTATTACTGCCAAAACGATTATGTTGAACTTTTAGAAACTTACAATTATCTAAAATATAATATAAAACAATTTCTAAAAGTAATGACTGCCGAAAAATGTATTTCCTTGTTTGTACAACGGGTTGAGTTAGCATATAAAGAATTCGGATGTCCTTTCACGGCCTTGGCACGTAAGTATATTTGGTTAAGGCTTCATAAGGGTGTGCAAGACTCATCCTTACTATCCAGAAATTTCATATATTTTTACAATCTAATAAGTCTGGTCTTGAATGTTACTTACATAATTTCTTTCAACAGTTTCGTTAATCGCCATTCTTTTTTATCTTCCACCAGATAAAAGTTGAGAATCACTTGAGTCAACACAATGACGATTGCGTCTGAAATAAAAATTTTATTGATGAATGAACCATTGTGTATACACATAACGTGTTCCGTATAAAAATAAAACTTCATGTTATTCAACAGTTCAATTATTTAAAACATTAATAACATTTTTTAAAAAAGTTTATTGGATTCGTTTGAATATACTTTATGGTATTATGTGATTGATATTCTCTCTCTAAATATTCTCAACCTATAAAATTGGTGCCCAAACAACATATGTATTTTTTGAAGTGAAACATCTAATGCGACTTCCAACAAGGTTGCGTTAAACGTTTAACGCTACCATGGAGGTGGTACGAAAGCACTGTTGCGTTAAACGTTCAACGCTCCTGGGGAGGGGGAATAGAAAGAGACAGAGCGAGAGTGAATGCGTGGCACTCGAACGCATGCGCGTAGTATACCTGTTACAGGCTAGCGCGAGCGTTAGCAACGAGTAGCGGCCAATATTCCAAGCACATGCGCGTGGTATTCTTGCTATGCAGCGAAGTAAACAGTGTGAGCGTCGTGGAATTAGCTGAAATACGTACTTGTTCTATTTTATTGTTCTATTATAATTTATAATATTCATTATTTTTTCAATGTTTCTCGTGCAAGTTCGACATCATCCAATCGATCTCCATTTCCTATCTTCGTTAAAATCGTCTAAAATATACAACATTTACTGCTCACTGAAAACTGCGCATGATAAAAAAAAATTGGTTGTCTGTAAAGTCGGTTTACGGACGATAGTTTAACGTGACAACGTCATAACAAAACATTGATGAAATGATTGCATACTTTTATGAATAAAATTGAATCATTTTTATCTTAATAATAAAAGAATAAATACTTGAAATTATACTAGTAATCAGATTTTTAAAATGCAAGAATAATTAACCTTTATTGCCGAAATTATTGTTGTAATAAGCAATGAAAACCACATTAACTTTTCACTTCACTTTATAAACAGTCGCCGAAACAATTCACGTGTAGATGACTTGTAATTAATTTTAAAAACTGGCGTTTAGCTCTAAAGTTTAAATATAATTATGAACAAGTTTTCATATAAATAAACTGTAATCAAATATCTATCATCAATTATATGAATCACCATAATTTTTTAGTCAATTGTAACATAACCTATTATTACTGCACTCGCAGACAGCGTAACGGAACACAGCGTAACGGAACAATGAGCGTAACGGGACACAGCGTAACGGAACAATGTACGTAACGGGACACAGCGTAACGGGACACAGCGTAACGGAACAATGTGCGTAACGGGACACTTTTTCGTGCGTGCAGCCGGCGTTCATCGATTTATTAGACGTTGTCACGTCAAAAAAACAACAAAATGACCAGCGAACAACTAAAATATCCTTGGAGAATATTCCGGACTAGAGGACATGGAAAAGTCCCAGGAATCTTACAAGAATACTTCCATCGTGACTGATAGTTCGTGAAACGTAACTTGTTTTTATTTGACAGTTCCCAAAAGTGGTTAACAATAATCTGCGCATCGTCACACCACTTTTTTTCGGTCCACAGTGTAATACACAACTTATTTTGCTTGTCAGTGTTAGTGAACAAAAATCATGTCATAATTTACAAGTGACAGTAGCGTTCTTTAAATGGTTCATGCAATGAGGATTTTAGATTTTAATACAATTGGACATACGCCATTGCAGATTTGCACTGTCTGTCGTGGAAAAAAAATTCAAGAACGCAAATTTAGAAATAAAAATGAAAACATAAACCCGCAGAGAACATTCTAAATCAGCCACGTCAAACAGATAATCACAACGATGAACCTAAACAGGTGTCATGGACAACACAACGACGACAGCACAAGAATTCTGTGGAAGGAATTTAGACATGAAAAGAAAAAATAACAGCACAGACAAACACAGTGTGCTAACAGCGACGAGACAGTTCCAACAATCAATAACAGCACATGCAGGCAGACAACATAACCTAGGAAACGCAGCAAACATGCAAACATAACGATGTTTGTGCCTGATGCCAGTTTCCGAAACGTAGCAGGTGTTTTTGTCATTGGAAACCTACTGTGTTGTCCATAATATCCGCCTATTCTTATCCTTGAGTCGCACTTCTGCATCTCACTCATTCTATGCAGCCAAAGCCGACCACGGTAGCGTATTCGGATGCACACCGGCTCACGGTGCGAGGGATCCTGGGTTCGAGTCCCGGGTAAGGCATGGGTTCAACATACACATGCTGATATTTGTTTACGATATAACGATGTTTCAACAAGGACAAATAATGTTCGCAGGCTCTCACGACCATTGTCTGAAGTAGCTTGGCTTCTGGGTTGTAGCCGCGTCCTTGGCGAATAATTCACCCGGCGTTTCGGTCGACATTGCAGTCGCCATCATCAGGGAGAAGTTACCTACTGTACTCCCTGATGATGGCGACTGCAATGTCGACCGAAACGTCGGGTGAATTATTCGCCAAGGACGCGGCTACAACCCAGAAGCCAAGCTACTTGAGGACAAATTGACGTTTTGGCTGTTGGCGTAAGCTGTAGGCCACACAGCAAAAAAAAAAAAAAAAAACGCAGCCAACTTCGCAGCCGCCGTGACGTCACGAGTCTGCGCAGACAGCTGTCACGTGGGCCAGGAGTGACATTACTTGTTGGCGCCAATTCTCCGCGTGTGCACAACCAATCACTCGGCAGTCGCGAAGTTCCTCGCTTACCTCCGCCACTGCCGCCACTACCTCCACTACCACCACTACACCGTAAAAAAATATGTGGAGTCACACGAAAGCACGGATTAATATATTCCGGAAACCGGTTAATTTGTGAATACACATTTCGCTTTGAAAATGAAGTCAGAAATGTGCAACTTTTTTTTTTTTAATTTTCCGTGATAGATTTAATTTTTTGTCTATGCTGAAACATGTTTCCACCCAACGAATTGAGTGCAAATAATGCGACTTCTGTGCGCTTTATAATTCGTTCGCGATCGATAGTCTACGTGCATGGCGTGAATTTAATGAAATGAAAGTTTATACTATCAAGGAATAGTTTAGTTATAACAATTTCTTTGAACTATTCCGCAAGAATATTTAGTTTTATCACACACTATACAAATAAATATTTTCGATTTTGAACCAAGGCTGAGTCTGAATACAATCATATCATAGCCAAATTCTTTCGCGAGACCAAACGTATTTTTTTTTTATCGTTTACAATACATTTAAGTTGCAGCATCACCAGATCCTCGAATTCGCAGAAATATGTATGTACCGGTAAAAATGTTTTCGTCTAAGTTCTAAAAGTATCTTTGCGCGTTATCCATTCATTGCCTCTAACTGCAATGTATCAATTTTTTTTATTATTATTTTCAAAGGGCCTATAACTCTTTGTGAATTTACTAAGCACTCTTTAAATTTTGTTACATATAACTGAACTAAACTGAAGTATGCCGAAATAAAAAATCTTTACCTGCAGTGTTTTGGGTTTAATATCAAACAGTCCAAGTCAAAATCCATTCAGTCACGTAATGTACCAGAAATCAAGAATAACACTTGGTTTTGAAAGTCAGATTTAGCATCAATGACGGAATGGAGAAGGTGAGACGCAATGGTAACGCAATAGACTCTCAATTCAAGATTCGAATTCCCGCTCAAGTTAAACCCAATTTCTACTTTTCGTAGTCCCCCCCCCCCCCCCCCCCCCACACACACACACACACACACACACACACACACAAAAAAATAACTCCAGACAAATGCTGGGATGGTTCCTTACCGCAGGCCATTGCTTCGCCCATATTTATGTTCTGTGCAGTTGCGTGTTAAACGACCTTGTTGGCGACAAGATGTTAAAATTAATAAATAAAATATATAAACTATATAAAAATGTAAATGTTGGTTCAAAATCAAATCTCCTAAAGTTATTTACCGATTGCTTTGAAATTTTCAAACAAAGTTACATTTCAATACGTGAGTGTTTTATATACCTATGTCACACCTGTGACAGGTAAATAGGTTGATAAAATATAGGTGAATAAAAACATGGAAGTTTAATATTTGCACTACTATAGAGTGACATACATAGAGATACATGAGAGATAGAGCTATATAGAGATATATACATAGAGAGAGACTGTATGTGTGTACCTACTTCAAAAAAATTTAAAAAAAAAAAAATGATTGCGGCATTGCAACACGCCGGGAATTAGCTAGCATAAAATAAAATTTGCATGGTTGTCCCGCGCGTTAGCGATGAAACTTCACAGGAACCGTCAGCAACGATTACCTAAATTAGCGAAGACCACCATCCCGGAAAAGAAACCCCTACTGAACTACCTTTTACTTTCAAACTCTTCGTCGTTAACAGCGTATCAGAAAATGCAGCAGAAGTGACGCTTACCCAAGAAAAGGGGAGTGAAGCACTCAACGTTCACCCTCCCCCCTCTCCATCGAACACCCCACTCCTGGGCGCTGCACTCTTCGTTAAGCCGAGGCCACACAGACAGCTACGCTATGTTATGTTCGCCATGTTCGCTATGTTCGCTATGTTCGCTATGTTCGCTATGTTCGCTATGTTCGCTATGTTCGCTATGTTCGCTGCGCCACGCGGCCAGACAGGACAGTCCAGTTCGCGCTGTCGGAGACACGCATGCCGTGGGATTCCAGTGATGATTCCGACGATGATAATATTCTGCTGGCTCTCACAGTACGTGAACGTAAAAAGAAATAGGTTAACGAATTGAATTTAAAAACAAAAGAATTAAAAAAAAATTCATCCTTTGATGAAGCAGTTGCTAGTGAGGACGAAAACCAAATTTATGGATTATTTCAGGATAAATTCAAATCCGTTTTCTATATTCTTCCATCGATTTATTCCATAAACATGGATATTTCGCAATTTTTCAATTAAATTTTCCGAGGACTTGACTATTTAGAGCATAATGCTGAGAGGAAATAAGCTTCATAAAAAGCAAACCCAGAAGTACAGCACAATTCCGCGCGAAAACATGTTTTTGGTTATCTGCGCATGCGCGAAGATAGCGACTTATATCAAAAAAGGCCGGGAACCAAACAACCGGCGACGACGCCAACACAGCGAGCATAGCGACGAGCAACTACCAGCTGTATGGAAGTTGCACGTGTGCAGTTCCTCGCCTTGTCGAAAAGTGTGTTCGCAAGTGCTGTTTCCAGACGGAAAAAGAAAACGGACGACAGACTGCGGGCGCTCCATGGACATCGTCCAATCAAGTATGTCAGCTTTCGAAGCTCGGCAGCGTCCGATATGTCAGTTTTCGAAGCTCGGCAGCGTCCGATATGTCAGTTTTCGAAGCTCGGCAGCGTCCGATATGTCAGTTTTCGAAGCTCGGCAGCGTCGAAGTGGTGAATTGCACCGACATTTCGCCACAGCAGTTACTAGGTACCCTAATAACACGTTTACAGACCCACTTCATCGATTCGTTTAGCGTTGGCCCAGCTAGCAGTGTTTTAAGCTAGTTTTAAAATAGGGGAGTTAGTCATAGCTGGCCAATCCCCGCACAAAGCACACGATGCAAGCGACCCTCTCCCAGCATGGCTAATCCCAGTATGACCAGGCGTATAGGCTTCGGCCTGAGACGTACCTAGGTCCCTCCCTAGCCCGGGCCCATCCTGCAATTCGTGGGCTTAGTGGAAAAAGTTGACAAGTCCACTTTTTTTGTGAAAATGAGTTAACTTCACAGATGAAGTTATAAGGGCAATATCTTCGGCAAAAAAACGTTTGGAAGTCCAAATAATGAATGATTGTGGACATTTTCTTCTAGCTTTATTTCGGCAAGTCCATTATAACGTTATTCTAGGCAAGCAAAACTTGGTAAGTGAACTAACAGACTTTTTCCAGAAATTGGACTTTCAGACTTTTTCCACTAAGCCCACGAAATACACTTAGTTTTTAGTAAGGTTAGGAAAATTAATCACTATGCCACCTTCGGTTTCTACTCCAGCCGCCATCCTGCCCGCTAGTTCACTTGTGTAACATAGTGCGACAGGCGCACCACTACAATCAAGCAGCCATATTTTATTTGGAGTGCATACATTATCGCTTGGATTGCTTCGCATTAGACCAAGGCCAAGGGTTTACGAGTAACCAGCCATCAAGTCACTGCCCCATAAGAAATGCATTAGGCAAATATTCCCTATTTCACAACTCGCTCAATGTTATCAAACTGACTCGATTACTCGTAGCCCGTTCTGGTCCAGAGAATAAAGCTGAGGACCGATTTTATTTTCCTCGCTACTCGCTTGCCATTGCATTCGTCGTGTAAGTCATCATACACAGTCAAGGCGAAATTGTTTTAAAAATAATAATAGAATTTAGTATTCATTAGTTTAAAATAAACTAAAACAATAAAAAAATATCTAGACATGATTTAAGCCTCACGATAAATCGCTCATGAGCGAGTGAACTGATTTCACTCGCTCGCACAGTGTAATAAACATTCGCTGAGCTTGTAACGTCACGCTCACGAGGTTTTTTTTGTAAGTGAGAAGTTAGTACATTCGCCCAACGCAATCTATGATTTGTAAACTGTACTTGAGTAAGAAAAAGATTCACAAAAATTCTTGCGTATTTTTAACCCTGTAGGCAGAGCGTAACCTTGCAGGCCTCAATTTTCAGCACCCATGCCCACTCTTGTTCAAACTGCACGACACCGCTTCAAGGTCGAAACGGCGGGAATTTTCCAACAAATAGTACTAGGATGTGATTGGAGCCAATTATAAGCTAGTGTGTTAACAGAAGAAATGATCACGTAAATAAATATTGGAATTTTCTCCCTCGGGCAGCAGGCTGGGGTCTGGACCTTGAAGAATAGTCACAAAAAGAAACACTTGTAAACATTCAAGGGACAAAGTGCGCATCAGTAGGCATTAAAGAGAATAGGAAGTTTGTGGAAATAAATGCGATTTTAATTTTATGTATTAAGATTTATCATAGTTTATTTTTCTTATATTAATGAGTGAACAAATTTCGGGTTATACCTCGTCCACGGAGACGAAACAAACAAGAGGAAGTTGCGAACGATACAGAATGGTAAAGAACAATAGCAATTAATATTGAAAATAAGGAAGAGGAATAAGATGAGATTAATGGAAATAGCAAAACAATTGATTAATATTTGAGGTTTCACATTTCTATTTAATGTGCTTGAGTTGCGTCGAAGTAAGAATGTGAAGTTATGTTGAATATATTGTCTTCGCCAATGCGAATTGGATTTTTTAATGTAAAATTGAACAGCATATTTTATATATTTGAATATTGCAATATGTTACTACCAAATTTGAGGCGAGGGGTTATTTTCCCCATACGCATTTACAAAGTGTTAGATTCCAAATTTCATTCGGTGTGCCAATTCTAGTTGCACTTGGCAATTTTTTTTTATAAACTGAAGTAATAATACGTCTGCGTATTATTTTCTTTTTTTCTACATTCCGGGACACAGACTTTGCCTTGCAATTATATGCATGTATATCGTGTTTTATTTCTTTCGAAATAAATGTGTCTTAAAACATTTATATAATTAATATTGCTGTTTTTTTTCTAAATAATGTCAAATTGTTTAATATTACCAACTTATTCACGCCCTAAGTATAACTTGAATCTATTTAAAAAAAATTCGAAAAGTATGTTTGGGCATAAAATGGGGGGAAAAGGTGCGGTGTTGTAAAGAGATCCCGTCACGACCGAGAAAAACGGACGGGACTTGTGTGACGGGACGCGTAGGTGCACGTCATCCTTGAACGTGACACGAGGCACGTTGACGGAATGCACACTAATGCATGTGCACAATGAAATTTATTTGTTTATTTATTTATTTATCGTCTTTATTGGTGGCGAAGTTAAGGCGGTATGCCTTTTCTTACACTTAACCACTTTTCTGCAATTACATCAAATAGTGGAATATTAAAAATTAAGCATGATAGAAGCAGATGTTGACTAAATATTAAGAGAACAAATTAAAATTTTAACTTAATGTTCAAATATTAACTATTACAAAAGATTCAACCATAACTAATTTAAAGTAATTAAAAATTAAGCATAAACATACATAAAAAGGAAAGTGATTAAACATACAGCAAATAGTATCTTATCCACTTAGACACGTAGAAAAAAGAACCAGTTTAATTGACTATTGGTTGTAGGAATGAAGAGTCCGGCCGTCCGTCACTGATGACTGAGCTCGTCGGTAGCTAGGCACGCGCCGGTTTTCCTCAATGAGCCCGAGCTGGCAACACCGGACGACCGCCGTTACACCCCCCCTCCCCGCCCAATCCTTCACCCACACTCACCCTCTGCCCCGGCCACGTCTGTCCACGATCTTTCGCCCTCCGCTTCACCCGAGCACTGCCTGGCGACAATGATTCACAACCCTGACCTTGAATCTTGCCCTTCAACAACGGAGATTCTAACTATTTACCAACCATCGTCGAGCGAGGTCAAGCACCATCCTTTTCCGCAATGTTCTGGGCGTTGCGATAAAGCGACTGGTGTGTCAGCGACCTCAATTACGTCACAGCATGTCGTATCCTGACACGTTCGTACTCTCTATACGCAATCAACAAATAAGGAGTTTTTAACCGACACCTTTACTTCACCACCTTCACAACTATCAAGAGGTATAAAGCTGAAGTAACATCACAGAAACCCTTAAGAAAATAACGATGTTGAAAAGTGAATGCACAAAAAATAGTGTATTAGTTTCATTCTTACAGATGAGCCCCTTTTGCACAGAAAAACCCCTGCGACAAATCCAAACCAAGCATAGTATCTATGTGAAATTTATAGCACTTACATTTAATTTTAAAACTAATTACATTTGATTTAAGTTCAACGTTAAGACAGTAAAACACGCCTTGTTAGTTTGAAGGTGAAATACTAAATACGAAAAACTAATTTATAAGGATTTTTGTATGTTAAATCTAATCACATGATACGAAATTCGCCAATTTTACTGTGCATACGCCAAGAAGGAAAAACTAGAGCATTAAAGTACACCTTATTTAGACATTCCTTTCACGCCATCAGTCTCTATTAACCAGTTTTCAAGGCTTCTTGGTGAATTTTAAGCACTTTCGAGAGTCATTATTCAATTAAAGATAAATTCAGGACTTTTCAAGGATATTAAGGTAGTGTACGAACCCTGCAGACGATTCCTAACTCCATGTTTCAAGGATGTGCAGGTGGCACTCCCAAACAGGTCGGCAAGAACTTTCATTTTCAGTGGTTGGCAGCAAGTTGTTGTGGTTGGCACGGGGTTGAAGTGCTCTATTTTCTACGCACCCTTCAATTTATTTATGCTCGGCATCACAGTACCGTTCTTCTCTCAAGTTTATGCTAGTCACGTTGTGAGACAAACACTAGTAGTTAACAGTCGTATTTTTTGCCACAAAAAAAAAGTTTAACTCCTGGCAAAGAGAAGGCTACTCGGATTTTTTCAGTTTTAATTTACGGATATTTTACTTGTGTTGAAGCGACTTTTCCATTAGCCCGTCAGTTTCACTAAACTTTCACTGCGTTTAACAGCGAAATGCAAATGCACTAACTTAGTTGTGTTTTATTCTATGCGGAATTTTAAAGTAGAACAGTTCCGCAATCTCTCCCGGCAGTACTTCGGGTTTGGTTTGGGCGATGTTAAGACACGCTACATGCCCGCGGGTTCTGGGGGGGGGGGGGGCTGAATTGTATCCCCTTGGAAAGAGTACTTGTCATACTTTTGGTGGCTGTAGTGTAGCTAGGTAGAAACTGGAAAGGTACACTTTCCGATTTCTTAAAATGTTTCGGTTTTAATGCAAATACGCACTGGAAAGGTATCCCCTCGGAAAGGATACGATTTTCTGTACAATGACATAGCAGAAAATAAACTGGAAAAGTACCCTTTTCGATTTCTTAGGTTAGGTTAGGTTAGGTTAGGTTAGGTTAGGTTAGGTTAGGTTAGGTAAGTATGGTGCACTAGCACAGACAATACACGGGATAAAAAATTTCCTCCGACCATATATTCTGATCGAAGTAGAGTTTACACGAACATAAGAAAAAAGAGAAGACAATTTAAAATGTTACGCTACACAGGCGGTTATTTTGCTAAGGTATTCTGTGGACACTCCCTACCAGCGCTACCTAGTATGAAATTGAGTAAAACTAGGTGCTTGTATCGATACATTGCTTGTCTGGCAGCCATTTTGGGATATGTTTCCAGAGGGGATAACTTTCGCGATTTTAAAGCAGAAAATTATATGCATTTTAAGAAATCGGAAAGGGTACCTTTCCAGTTTATTTCCTGCTGTGTCATTGTTAGAGACCGGAAAAATTCGCGAATTCATTTCGCGATAGGCTAAAATACAAATAGTTATACCTCAGTGCTGCCTCTGCTATTGGCTCACTACTCACCTGGATGACTCTGGACCAATGAGAAACACCCGACCGAAGCTTTATCGAATCTCAGGCTGCTACGTTGAGACGTGTCACAAGACAGCAGCCAATGAGTGGGTGGCATTTGACCGAGTGTACGTAGAACTATGGAGTTCATCCTACAGGTCATTGAACCCGCGAATTTTTCCTGTCCCTAGTCATTGTATATACAATCCAGAAAGGTGCCCTTTCCGAGGGTATACCTTTCCAGTGCATATTTGCATTAAAACCGTAACATTTAAAGAAATCGGAAAGGGTACCTTTCCAGTTTCTACCCAGCTAGACTACCGCCACCAAAAGTATGAAAGGTAGCCTTTCCAAGAGGATACAAGTCTATCGTCCCGGTTGTTGCAAGCGTCGAGGAAAGAAACCGCCAAGTCTCGGGGAGTGTTCGCGCTGGGTGACGTCACCGTCTTTTGTTTCACGGCTCGCTGAGCTGAGTCGCGAGGTTCCGCAAACGAAGCGCTGGAGCCGTGATCAAGTTCCTTTCTTCCACGACGCATTCGCGCATGCTTGGATTCCAAAACTGGAAAGTTTGTTTCCATTTTGTTACAACGAAATTGAAACAGACACGTTTGCAGAAATACGCGCACTAATTTAAAGATACCACTGAGATACACACACACACACACACATATTTGCTACAAACATTTGAGAGACTACGAAATGAAAGATTTTATCATCCAAAATTAAACAGTACCCTAATTAGCATATCTGAATAGTTTTGAGTTTTACGATTGTATTTACTTTGTACTATAATAATTTTACGATACACGTAATTAAAATTTTACTCCTGGTTTAAAGGAGATATGCAAACTTAATATTAAAAAAAAAATTACTTAACATTATTATCTTTTGTCATGTATGAAGGCAATTTTTTTTTCTTCAGAATTTTTCTGTTTCTTAATGTCTTACTTTCAATCACGGAAATTATTTCGATACTTTTGATATTTGACATCTTAGCACTATGTGTACGGCATTTGGTGTAAATAATTTCGTGAATGGAACGGAAATAGCATGGAACGTAAATGTTCAATCGCGGTGCTGCTATCTGTGGAGGATGGCAAGAGCCAAAGTTCATAGAGAGAAACACAAACGTTAAAGTATCAATTGTATAATGAATTTTAACAAGATGGGCAGTATTTTGACAAAATTCCTTATCAAAAATAGGTCCAAAGTCGGGGGTTAGTATTTTCTCAAGTCTTTTTCGCATTCGTCGGAGCCATTTCATCGTATAGTTTAGCATGTTGCTCTGCAAATCGAATGCTTGGATAGTCTACGTAGCTGCTCGGGCAGAGAGTTCTAGCGGCGGGTGCTGAAACTACGTGAGATTCGCGTCAAGAACTTTAGTTGAAACCCCTATTTTCTTCTATCTTTCTTATTGGATAGTGTCTTTACGGGATGGTTAGTGGGTAGTGGGTCACTATGCGTACCAACCTCGGCCGATAACGACTGGAAACAAAATCATCAAATACGTAGAGACCGGAAAAATTCGCGAATTCATTTCGCGATAGACTATAATACAAATAGTTATACCTCAATGCTGCCTCTGTTATTGGCCCACAACTCACCTGGATGACTCTGGGCCAATGAGAAACACCCAACCAAAGCTTTATCGAGTCACTGGCTGCTTCGCTGGGACGTCTCACAAGACAGCAGCCAATGAGTGGGTGGCATTTGACCGAGTGTACGTAGAACTATGGAGTTCATCCTGGAGGTCACTGAACCCGCGAATTTTTCCGGTCCCTACAAATACGTAATATTGTTATCTCTACACGCTCGAAAAAAAAATATATATTTCACGGCCATGCAGAGACGAATTTGTCGATATTTTCTCAATAGTCGCTCGTTTCGGGGGCGTATTTGTTTATGACTAGCACCCACTTTTATTTCCGTCTCATTTTCGATTTTCTAAACCAATTCAAATAGAATTGTCAAGATATCTAGCAACAAAAACGGCGAAAGTATACGCGTGCGCAAGACTATATAAACATTTGTCACGAAAACCAAATGACGAGCAACAGTAGGACAACATCGAATAGGTTTATATTATGTGTCCACAGCGTGATAATAAATTACAATACCCTTAAATAGATAGCTTTGGGACGATTAAATATTTAAAGATGCAATATAACGTTTTTTTTTCCGTGGTTGTCGGAAAACAATTATTTTCGTCAAAAAACAAAACTAGAAAACAAACGTAAATTCAAAATTGTCAAAACACCCTTATCGCAAATACGCTAACGCGGTAGGATCAGCCGCTGACGCTAGAATGCTCTACGTAACTTGTCTCCCGTTTTTTCGACAACTTTCCTGTATTGTTCTACTGTAATATTCGGTTTAAGTATCTGCGCAGCTGGGAACAGCGGTCATTCCAAGTCGGTTTCTTCGGACGGTGGCGGTGTGTTTTCGTATTCCTCCTGTCTGGCTTTACGGCCCTGTACACCGTCAAACTTCGTCACCGATATACTTGACAGTAAAGTTGCAGAGAAGTATTGGACGGAAAAATGGCTTCCAATTTATTCCATCAAATACATTTGGACATTCAACATCAAATGTGTTTTAAACAATGTCACACTATTAAGTATATCTGGAGCTATCTCAAACTATTATTTGAATCACATTTTGGAATTAAAAATTAGCATAATTTCCTTTTTACATACAGAATTATTTCAATTACGACATCCATATTAACATTATTTTAGTTATTAAACTTGTTCAACTTCTTTAATCGGCAATATGCTCTTCGCCATTTTAAAGAATCGTCGAGACGGAATCGGATGTCATGTCCGTTTTCGCGAGGCAAGATTTTGATTTGGCTGCTTGCATCAACATCGAACTTATTTTGGAACCCTTCCTACACGCAAAATTCTTGACGGAAACTCGAGTCATCCAACTTGTCAGGCAAACATGGCTTCGCTAGTGAGGTTTTCGGTGACATCATAATAACCCTCTAACTTTGTTTGACACGACATATCGGGAGGTGTCGGAAGCGAAAACCCGACCGTGTGACAGGGCCCCGTAGACACGCGAAGGCAGTAAACCTGCTCGCTCTCCCGGAATGTGCGGGTTCCGCCCGCGCATGCGCACGACAGGGCCGAGAACCGCAGCGTTGCCAATTCTACTCGATCCTTCCGCTTATCCCTCACAAGGTCAAAACCCTCGGCAGCTGGTCGAGGTGACGGCCCGCCAGGAAATACCTTTTCACCATGGGGGAGAAACTCTAATTACCGAGACCTAGTTTTTTGAAGTAGTTATGGGCCCGTCCGCTAGATAGTAGTTTTCATAATATATTGCTGACATAACTAAATTAATTTATTAGGAGAAGTAATGTATAAGCTATTATCAGGCAAACAAACCAGTGAAAATTCACTCGATTTAGGTAGCCACTAATTTTGTGGTGTGTAATACAATGAGTTTTTGCACCTCCTACTCCTTTATTTATTACAAGACGGTTTATTACTAAACAGCATTAAGTGTTTTCGCATCGATTAAATTAGTTTTGCGCCGCCAAGGAGATAACTTAATATAACCAAAAAAACGTATTAACTAAAAAAAATTTGTATGAGAACCTCTATTCCGATTTTTTATTTGCTGGTAGTTATGGGCCCGCCCAACAGACAGCGACACATGTCGCGTGAAACATGGTTTCAGTTTCCACTGCAAGAGACGCACTTCTTTTTCCCTCCATGTTATGTGCTTTTCACACACTCCTGAGTCCAGAGTTCAGACGTACATAAGAATCTTGTGGCGATCGATGGATGAACTGCAGATGAAATTTTCGTTGCATGTGTGCGCGCGTATCGTAAAAATTCACTTTTTTTCCTTCATAACGCGTCTAAATAAGTATAACTTAACAAAAAAGTTATACAGAAATAAAAATTATATATGCTTTTAAAATCTCATACTTTAGTGAATTATCTTGAATACTGGTCCATTTCATTAAAAACCTTTTTATTGTGAATAATAGAGATAGAAATTGTGTTTATAAACTTTTTCAAGTGTATTAAATAAGTGAAGTTTTATGTTCCCGTAAGTATAACGATGTAAGGTTGCTTGTAAGCTTCCATTGTCGCTGGCGGGGTGTTTTTGTGGAAGGTTTTGTAGTCTCCTGGCAGTTTTCATGGAAGTGTTCGTGAGATTATGTTCCCGTATGTATAATTTATTTGCTTTATAAATTATTTTATTATTTTATAAATAATTTAAGTCAATAGATTAGAATAGACATTTAACATATTTATTGATTTTCATGATTAAATTTATCTCCACTATTTTACTAAATTAAATAATTATACTTTACCAACCATGTTCATAATATCACTCCAGGCCTTTTATTTTATTTCAATGAAGTATTTGCATGCAAAGTTAAAGTTAGATTTTTATTACACCAAGTAAGTATAACTTCTAACGCGCCTACATAAGTACACACACGAATATTTTTATATTACGTTTATTATTATTTTTTTATGAAATGCGAATACAAGTTTCAGTTAAGTTTTAATGTAGGTAGCAGGAGTAACATACAGATAAAGTAGTGTCGCCATGGTTTATGTCTACGCAAAATAACAATTCAGTTTCTTTATCGGCGAGTTTTCTTTATGCCGATTGGTTAGGCGAACGTGTCACGTATGTATGTAGATATCTGTACACGCCATTGATGTCCATAGATCATCTCTACTGCGCAGTCCAGCCCGTCTCGATGTTCACTGTACGAAGTGGTCATTTGAAAGTCACAAATAGTTACACATAGATTCGCAGCAAGGGTGATAACGCCCGTCAGGTTGGCAGTATTTGAGGAAAAGAAGGTCGGGCTAACATAGATTCTCAGCAAGGGTGATAACGCCCGTCAGGTTGGCAGTATTTGAGGAAAAGAAAGTCGGGCTAACATAACTACTTACGAACTTCGCGCAACCAGGAAAAAGAAAAAAAAAACCTTTGCAAGCTGGCAATATTTATATTACGTATTTGTACAGTAATAGTATATTCACGCAATTACTAACCAACGTTTTCAGAAAATAATTCTTACAAATTTTCAACTTTCGTGCGTTTCGAAAAAGTAAACGTGATTTTATCACATTTTAGACAGAAATATATTTTTGACACTGAAAGCAAGCATAATGTACTTGAAAATAGTAGCCTTAATGTACATCAAAGAATTACAGCCCTAAATTCTGCATAGACATACCACAAAAATATCAGGCGTACAAAACAATAAAGTCCTACAGCATCAAATCTAAATACAACAGCATAAAGTAAACACAATTTCGATACAAAAATCAAACATTAATGGAAATTTAATAATTATGAGCCAGTTCAGCTAAAACAATACATAATTATTTAAAATAGTACAATATAACTGCCAGTTGTAAAGCTCCGAGATAATCAGTTTCGTGGATCATGTTTGCAAATGACAGTTGAAAGTAGCTATAAATCGAAATAGTGTTTCGAAACATATTGTACATCAAATCTTAGTGAAATTACCAAAGCTGCGATGGAGTTGTCGCAACTGCTAAAGGCCCTGTCGGACTGTCAAATATTTGTCTACAATATGTTTGACAACAGAGTTGGAGGGGTAGTATTGGGCGGAAAATGCGCTTCCAATTTTCTCCACCAAATATATTTGGACAGATAACCTCAGATATGTTTCCAATCATGTCACACTAGCAAAATTTATTTTTGGTCTGAGCTATAGCAAAATTTCCAAATTTTTCCTCATTTTCAATTTAAATACTACATCACAATGCTGGACGGAATTTTTTAACTTGTTAATTTATTTGTGCATTTTTAAAAATTATTTAAACATAAATCATTTTAATCACAATAACATTCGTTACATAATAACATAAATTTTCAGATTTTTTTAATTATATACGATTTCATTTTTACGCATAAAATGTTTTCACATGCGATATTCATATTAATATTATTTTAGTTACTTAACTTTTAATAACCTCTTTAATGGGCCATGCGCTCTTTGCCATTTAAAAGAATCGTAGAGACGGAAACGGGTGATATTTCAGTTTTCGCTAGGCCAGATTTGGATAAGCCGATCGCATTCAACATTCAACTTACTTTATAACCCGTCCTATATGTAAACTAGATAATGCCCGGCATGCGTTGCAATGCCTCAATCAATTTTTTAATTTATTAATAATGTAATTTTTTAAATGTATACTAAGCATCTCTCTTTATCTCTCTTTATCTCTCTAATTCTCTATATCTCTCTATCTTTCTATTTATATCTCTATCTCTCTATATATCTTTCTACATATATATCTCTATCTTTCTAGCGGACCCGACAGACATTGTCCTGCCCAAATGTACTTTTTGTGAGATATGGATATGGCGGTAAGTATTTCTACGCTGGACATTTTGTATCTCCTCATTATACATACCCCTCCTCTTGGGTACGCCACTGCCGTTACCAAAAACCTTTCCCATGGTTACGCAGAAGGCAACAACAATGCAAAAGCCCGTTGCCATGGAGGCTAATTATCGCTTAGTTTTTTTTTGTTTTTAAAGCGTGTTTTTTTTTTAGTTTTTTCTTAACTCAGAATCGAGATAAAATATCCAATTGTGAATCTAAACCATCCTCGAATCCCCGTGAACTCACACACAAAATTTCATCAAAATCGGTCCAGCCGTCTAGGAGGAGTTCAGTGACATACACACGCACACAAGAAATATATATATGTAAATTAACTTACGGAAACTCAAATCATCCAACTTGTCAAACAAACATGGCTGCGCAATCGACGTGTTTGGTGACGTCATAACCTCCAACTTTAACAGACAACAGCATATTAAAAGGTGTTGGAAGCTAAACTTCGACAGTGTGACAGGGGCCTATAATTGAATACAACTTTCTCCAGCGGTTGAAAATAAGACGTTTCAGTCCGGAGTATTCGCATTTCGCTTGAACGTAACATTCCTGTCTCGACTTGGCCTGCAATGGCGGACCGGAGGGGCCACTTACTGCCAGCGGTGCCAACATCGGGACATAATTGACATTCCTATCCCTCAACAGTGGAGCGTGATGTCAGTAATCAAGTCCTCGCGTGCCTCGCCCGTGAATAAACGCCTTCTCCAGTGTCTCTCTCTCACGTAACAAACTCCAGACGCAAAATGCTCAGAAATCTCGTTTTAGAGAACCTGTTTATAAACTGCACAACGCAAGTAATGTTTCATTCAACTTCTAACTTTCTTGCGTTTCCCCGACGAACCACATTTCAAGAGACGAGTGTTCAGAAAACTTTAAAGACGCACACGTTATGTGCAACGAAGCCTACGATGTTATTTTTATTTTATACATCATGTTTACGTTAACTCGCCAGGCTGATACTGCCCGGCTTGTTAACATTACAAATCTTATTTTGTATAAAGTTTTAAATGTTTGATAATTATTTTAACTTAACTAGTTATTAATTTTCCTAATACCATAAAATAGAGTATTAACAGTATTATTACAGACGCAGTCATTCTGAAAGTAAAATAATTCAATTCTAAAAAACTAAATTATTATTTCGCAGGAAAAAAACTATTTTTTTTGCAACCACTATTATTATCCAACAAAGCTTCCCATTAGATTAAGGGTTACGCTCAAACAGGGCCAAAAATTTTAATATTAAATATTATAAAAAAATTTTGACAAAAACCTCTGAAACCCAGATGGCCACTTTCGGTTAAATCTCTTTAGAAACAAAAACTGAATGTTATAAGATGTTGCTGTTGACGAAACATAACAAAAAATGTATTTCCAAAATTCTTATTCCAAATATTCCTTTCCAAAATACAATGTTTCAGAACCATCCAGAAAACATTTCATTACATTATAAAGTTGTGTAAAAAACTTTAGTGATCCGGGGCATGTATCTGGGAATACAGCACGCAGAAAACAGGACAGCGGTAATGGCAGAAATCTTGCATTGGAAGGAGAGTAAGAGCCGTTTCACGCGGGCAACTGGGTTGCCGGCGACCGGTCGCTCACGAGTGCCCGAGTCCTGGCAGCTGCAGTTGCCGCGCAGGCGATGTTACCCGACTGCTGGGGAGATCCCACTCGCCCTCTTCACGTTTACTGCCTCGGACGCTGGTATCGCCGTTTTTATACCCCTCAGCCCCCCTTCTGAAATGGCATCGCACCCCTTAAGTATCGCGTCATCAGGGTCCACTTGACACCCGAAGTTACCAGAAAAATGGCGTCCTAGTTACACCACTCCATGCAGCGGCCTCCAGGAGCTCGCAGAATCCTCCAGATGGACAGAGGGTTACATGAAAAAAAGCCCCGAGGACGATATAGCAGGGAAAGGAGGGTAGCGAGACGCTACCGCTAATCAGACAAGGAATATCGCGCTAATGAACCGCGCCCCATCTGGAGATCAGCAGGTCCACCGGCCTGCCTCACAGCTCACCTCCAGTATGGTCATAACATTATGAAAGCAGTTAAATTAATAAACAAACTTAGAAAATCTTAAGTCAAGAGTTGACAGGATAGGCCATGCAAACATTTATGAGATTATAATTTCATCAATCCGTCCATACATCGAGTGTTAAAAGCTCGGCAAGCTTTCAACACATAAAAATAGATAATTTGTCATGCTATGCGATTGCCTTGCGGTCACGAGGTTTACGGACGTACGGACGCGACGGCGTGGTGTCTCAGCACGTGGTTGACGTCACGGCTGAATTTATAAAATACGCAAGGAACGCAACCGCGCAACACGCAACCAACGCAAGAAAATCACAGTTGTTCAGAACGCATGCAAGTCGTAAGATGTCAACAACCCTGTAACTTGAATTTGTAAAACAATAGAAAAAAATTTCTACCCCAAGATTCTTTTGCTAGTTCATATTTATAATGAAAAAAAAAAGAGCACGTAATTCAGTACACGTGACAGAAGTGAAACTTCTTTGGCAAAACATCAACTCGCAACATCATAAGAGGTCAAACGGCAGAGAGAGAGAGAGAGGAAAAAAAAGAGAGAGAGAGAGGGAGGGAGAGAAAAGACAATTTTATCATGATTATATTTAACAATAAAAATTACTCTAAATTCTCACATCATAAAGAACAATATTCCACGCACGGTATTTGTTTGAACTTTTTTAAACTAGCATATTCTCAGTTGGACTTACATTTACACATTCGTGGGCTCATTATTATAATACAGTGTGTGATTTAGTTAATCAAATACTAATGCGTGACAAATAATTTCCCATGTCAAACTAAAGCGTGAAAAGCATAACACCAGAAAAAAATTTTTTAGTTACACAGCTAAAACAATACTCATATAACACTGTTTAACAATACTGATTTACGCAAGTAATTAACATAATACGTACTTGAAAAACACAATTTTCTTGCGAATATAGCCCGTTGCACGGTGCACAACAATAACTGCGTTTTCCTCTGCCCAAATGCTCCCTTACTAGAGGCCAGCAAGTTGGATGGCGTCAAGCGCAGGAGGGGTCCCTACCGCCGCGACCCGCCTATCCCTGCAGCATGGCGGGCTTCAACATGAGCCGCACGCCGCCACGTGGAGCCCCCGCGGCCCGCCGAGTTCTCTGCACCGTCCGCAACCTACTAGCGTCAGAAATCGTTCCACAACAATGTTTCATTAAAATTCGGCCTTGAAATTTTACCCCCATCGCGCCCAAAGAAGATTCATTTAAACAATTGTCAATTTGATTCAATAGTTTTTTTTTACTGCGTGAAAGTTTACCAGTTGTAAACATGATGTACATATATATATACACACACACATTCATATATATATATACATTGTGCATTTTATGCACATAAAATCTGAGTCTCTACACTTTCGGAACACTATTCTTCGAAGATGGCCGTCGAAAATGCAAGACGAAACGCAAGAGAGTATTACTTGGGCTGCGTGGTAAGTAAACCAGGCTCAAAGCCAGCCGAGTCCGCAACATGCGCAACACAGATCGTTGGGGAGGGTATTCTCGTACAACTGGAACACCGGACGAGGCGTCAGGCGTGGGTTATTCGCGGCGGCCGTTTCGCAACGCGCCCAAGGCAACCTCAGTCCGACGCGGCTGACGGCTTGCCAGGCATTCTTCCACATTGTTAAATTTACTCCGCCGCCCGTCCACGCGGCCTCGTGTTTCGTGCGAGAGCGCGTGTAACAGTACACGTGACAGCAGTGAAACTTCTTTGGCAATTCAAACCTCGACTCGTAGGCGCTCTTCATATCTCTCATAGCGTCACAAACGTTTAAAAAAAAATTGGTTGTCTGTAAAGTCGGTTTACGGACGATAGTTTAACGTGACAACGCCATAACAAAACATTGATGAAATGATTGCATACTTTTATGAATAAAATTGAATCATTTTTATTGAATTATCACTATTTTGTATGGATACAAAGAAGGAGTGAAATGAAATCTAAAAATTAATTGATAAATTTTCTTTTATTTGCACTCATTAATTCAAATATGTTTATTACTTTAACGAAGAGATTATTTTAACTACAACTTTTATACATGTTTGCTATTTAACTTCTTCCAATCTAGGTAATTCTGTTAAGGATAGGACGATGATAGAAAAAGTAGGAAACGAATGGGAGTGTTTCAAGTTTAATGTGCCTCGAAAAAGTCAAATCGATGGTTGTTCCAATCGAGTGGAAGAGAGAGATGCAGCGCAATCGTACAATGAGCGTAACGGGACACAGCGTAACGGGACACTTTTTCGTGCGTACAGCCGGCGTTTATCGATTTATTAGACGTTGTCACGTCAAAAATGCTTCACTCAAACGTTGCATTAAAAATCGGCCTCGAAATTGTAATTGAAATTTAACTCGTCGCGCGCTCAAAGAAGTTTCACTTCACAAATATTAAGTTACACAGCTAAAACCATACTCATAACATTGTTTTAACATTACTTAACTACGCACGGAACGCAACGACCCAAGAGCGCAAGAAAATCAAAGTCGCTTATAAAGCATGCAAGTCGCAAGACCAACCATGTTCCTTAAAATTGTCAATTAGTAGAAAAGAACTTTCTAGCCCGTGATTCTTTGTATATTTCATATTTATCATCAAAACGAAATAAAGTGTAAATTTGATTTAATAGTGTTCATTTTTTCTCACTGCGTGAAAGTTTAACGCGTGTAGACATGATGTATATAATAAAATAACATCGTGGCCTTCTGTGCATATAACAACTGCGTCTTTCAAAGATTCGGAACAGTTATTTACATATGGCCATCGAAAACGCAAGACAAGTCGCAAGAACGTATATACTTGAGCTGCGATACTGCGCCTTGCGTAGTTTATAAACCGTTACTCTAAAATACGTTTTCTGAACACTAAACCGAAGCGTTTAAAAATATTTAAATTTTGATAGTTTAATATTGTGAGAAATGAAAAAATTGAAATTAAAAAAAGCACCAGTGTGAATCCAATCCGAGCCGGCAGATTACCAATGCGCCACGCCCCTGACTTAATAATTTTAAACATATTCCTGAAACATCACTTCAACTTAAGGGGCCCGCCTCGTCAGGGGTGTATGTGTGTTAGTGAGGCGGGATGATAAGCGCGACGCTCGCTGGTGCTTCCAGCGCGGTATAGCCTCTAAGCGCAAGTGTCTGAACTGGCGCGCAGTCTTCTCGTCGTCACAGGATAACTGTGAAATTTGAGTGGTGACCGTAACATTATATGGCGGAGAAATGAAGATAAAGGTGTTATGCAAGCCCCTTAAGTGCTTTCAAGAATCTGTACTGATTGTTTTATGCCTAAAAATTACTCTGAAAACACGCGTTTTAGGCATTTTAACGCTTCTAAAAACACAGTTTAAAAACTTAATCCGAAATTAAAAGTACTTTTCGGCCCTCAGCGAACTCTTAAATGCTATTCGTAAATAGGCCCCACTCGGATATCTTGAGTAGTTTTGAAATCGCGTTGTTTTTCCTGAAGCTCTGCACACCGTATGTGTGCCCAGGTAGGCGGGCCCCTTAACTAACAGATTCGGAAAATATTTAAGGCATTGGTACATCTTAGGCTTTTACCAAGCACCCGAACTAATGAAAAAAAAAATTATCTGGGAAAACATTTAAAAAAAATTGATACTGAATCAGGAATAATATCATATTTTATAGGAAACTCATCTAACAATGTTAATGATGGGCTCGACTACTACTAGCGCCAGGGGCGCAACAACAAAGGGGGGGGGGGGGCCGAAAGGGTATTTTGACCCCCCCCCCCTTTTCTGAAACCTTGAAGTGGGGGCAAAGAAAGTGCTGTGTAATCAATTCTTAGATAATAAAACTGCTTAAATAGCACCATTTTCCACCTTGAAATACAAATTTTCCCAGGGGAGGACCCCCGAACCCCCCGCTTCAATATCGATGATTCTTTATAAAAATATAAATTCCCCCCCCCCCTGAAAATTTAGTTGTTGCGCCCCTGACTAGAGCCATAAGTTCGCAGGCAGCCGCAGCTTCACTAAGCGGACGGAGAATGAAGTAAGTTGCCAGGCCTGTCTATGACCGTGGTCACAGCATGCTGTGACGTAGCTCAAGTCACTTTTTATCCTCACCATCGCCATACTGTTCCGCCCAAAACACTGCGGATATGATGCTCGCTAACGTATGATAATAGTAGATATGAATTAGAATCTCCAAAGTTAAAAAAAAAGTCACTTTAATAAAAACTTCATTTAAAACTGTTTCTAAACTGCAAATGTTTTGAGCGTCTAACCAACGTGGCGCAACTATAAAACAAACAACGTCACACGATGTAATCATGCAGAAGTCGCCACTCCCTGCCAATAAGGAAGTTCCATCAACATGGAAGCGGCGTCCTTTTGTGTTTACTGACTGTGTAGTCCGAACTGTCTCACAAATGAAGGCAAAGCTGCACGTGTGTGTGGCCCACATAGTCACGCCAGCCTGCCACAGACACGGCACGATTTCCACTCCCAACGGGGTCCTTCCCGAAATTTGGCGACTTGAGAAAACGTGGCGGACGACGCGGCCAGTTTTCTCGGGGCACTCCCGCTTCGCCCCGCCACAGGCATTCCGGCTTCGCTCAGCATGACGTCATGCCAAGTTATCTTTCAGCATAACCTTTAATTTTCTTGTATGTACTATTAATGAAAATAAATGGGGTTCCCAATAAGTTACTTCCGACAGCTCGCTTGAATTCTTTTGTTGGGTCAAAAATTTCGTCACCAGAGATTTAATAAATGTGATTTTTGAGATGTAAGGTTATCATATAGTTATGAACGTGCGTGAATTTTATTTATTTATTTTTGCTATTTGATCATCCTTGGCAAATATATGTAGAGAAAATTTTAAACTAAATATAAAATGCAAGAATGCTATAGTTATCAATTTGCAGAACAATCCCTCAACTAATAATGACAAGAATGTGAACCAAAATATTAATGTGAACCAAAATATTAATGGGAACTGCATAATAGTGGGGTCCAAACCTCTTGATAGCCAACCAACCAACTACCCTGGTGTGAGCCTTTTCTTCCACCTAGTAAAAAAAAAGTGTGTGGAGTTCACGCGCGACAGAAGTGATACGTTTTTCTTATTAGGTATACATTGAGATAATTTTTTTACATTTTTAATCACACATTTCACATAAAAATTAACTGTACTTATTAAAGTTAATTGCACAAATCAAAAACTCATACTAGACACGGAAATCAATTGTAGTTTCTTTAAAAAAAATTTATATAGTAGCCCAGTCATATTAGGGGTTTCACCTCGGAATGAAAGATAATAAGCTGTAAATTGGTATAAACCTTAGTTTTGTCGTTCTAAATGTTTTCTCAAAAGTCAAAAATGTAATCGTGTCTACGTCTTAAGATATTGAAGGTCAAAAGTCACAAAAATCTGTTTTTCGCGAATATCTCACTTTCTATTGCTTAAATAAGATTTGCACCTATTATAAAAGTTGTCTCTACAACTTTTGTTTGAACTTTTTTTTCCATACGATCAACCGTTTTTGCGGTAGACCGCAATTTTATACTCTACAACTTTTATAATAGGTGCAAATCTCATTTAAGCAATAGAAAGCGAGATATTCGCGAAAAAACGATTTTTATGATTAAGACGCGGACACGATAACATGTGACTTTTGAGACAACATTTAGAACGACAAAACAAAGGTTTATACCAATTTACAGCTTATTATCTTTCATTCCGAGGTTGACCCCTTTTTTTTTTACCTAATATGACTGGGCTATAGTATATAGTAGCATCAATCGTTAGCCGTTACGGAAACTGACGAGTAGACAAAACACAGGCAGCGTTACGACAATTCCGTAGCATCGCTGCTGCGTCATTCCTCTCTTTCTCCCCCCTTCCGACCGTTACAACTAGAATATAGCATGCTCCGCTACGTAAAAATTCCTCCCCTTTTTGCAGTCTTCCCATTCGACCGCTAGCGCATGCGTTGGAGTGGCGTCGCCGCTGACGCACTCTCCCACCACGCACCTAACTATTCCCCTCGTGCCAGAAAAGAAGAATTAAAAAAACCGGAAGCCTGAGATGTCCAAGTTCTGTCCCTGCCCGAACACGCCCGAATATTCACCTTCGGCCAACTTCGGGATTTTTTTTTTATTTTTGCGCAGGAATAATTGAATTCAAATATTAAAAGTGGTCGGTTAGGTTAGCTACATTAAAACACTATTGACGGTTAGTTAGGTTAGTATAGCTACATTAAAATAAACAGAGAAATATAATTATATATAAATAAACCCGAGGTTGGCCGAAGGTGAATATTCGCGCGTGTTCGGGCAGGGACAGAACTTGATGGGCATCTTAGGCTTCCCTCAAAAAACAGCCAGACAGCAACATGGGTGAGCAGCCGTCAGCGAGTGCCGGCGAGTAGCTGGCAACACTGGCCGGGCGCGTCCAGTCCTCCCGAGTCCCGCAGGTTGGCAGCGCCGCAGGCTGCGGTCTGTGACGTCACCGGCAGCGTGCCACTGACCGACCGACGCCCGGTTCACACGAGCACGCGCGCGCCACCGCTTTTTACGTTGCACGTCACCAATCAAAGGCGTTCTGATAAGTGCTGGCATGCAACCCCAAGAAACAATTCACAGAGCGAGGAAGTGGTAAGATTGAGATACGGGGCTGGTTGCCCGAACATTCTATTTTCCGTGTTTCTCGAAATCACTCGAGGAAAATGGTGCTAGTTTTTTTTTTTTCTTTTTTTCAATGACATTTGGTTTTCCCGATATCCTCGTTCTGTGCTGTGTGCTACCGTCTTCAATACCCCCAAACCACACAAAGAACTCAGAAAAAGAAGTGCATGATTTTAGGTTAGGTTTTTTTTTTTAGGTCCCTGTGATCTTCTCATTCCATGTCATGGAGAATGCATTTTCGCTTCTTGGTTTTGCATATCAAGTGTTTTAGAGTCTGCGTCTGATTGTAAGCAATAATACAATAGACAAAAACTACACACTAAGTTGCACACTGCAATTTTATATTTATATAGGAGTATATTTATGAAATCCGACTGCTACATATTTTCACCTGATTTTATTTTTTGCTTAGCAAGTTTCCTTCGATTAGAAACGAAAATAGTGATAATCATTTTTGTGTTTCTTATACATTTTATGATAAGTGTTCTTTGGAATTTATTAGTTTAATTAATTCGTTTGAAAACCATACTGGATATCTACCATGGTGCTATTTGGTAATGGGCACATAATGGTTGATGATAGTTTGTGTACTGCTTGTTAAGAATTTTACCTTTTGGTTTACATCATGTTATAAGTCGGTCGCCAGTGAAATGATTTTAAAGCCAAATATAATGAAAGATGGTCCCCTTTACTATAAACGCGAATTGAATAGTAATTTTGGCAGGGTCTAGATTTGATGATTTAAATATACAAGTACAAATTATTGCAGGATGACAGTTATCTTTATGAACCAAAGGGTCCACGGATTTGGCAACCTCTTCTAGGTGAAAGTTAGAAAAAACTAATTCTAGCAACTTTGTAAAATGTACTGTAAAATTGAACTGTTCCAGATTAAAATGATAAATGGTTTTGATGAGTTTACATCCTTTGATCTTATTGTAATAATGCAATATATTTTGATTATGATTGCTAGTCCAGTTTATACCTGGCACATTAAATTCACAATCACAAGAATACGGTTAGTGCAATTACTTATTTTTTGCCCTAGGAATAATACATATTCATTTTAGTTTGCAACAGTTAGTTGAGGGGGTAAATAAATGGTAACAGTAAAAAAAAAAATTTCCGTTCTAATAATTTAATGTATATCCATATAGCTTCAAATTCATGATCAAATTCATTTTTCTGAACTGAAAGTGGAAACATTTGAGAGTTTATAGCTGTAAGTACTCCCCCACCCCACTGCAAGAGGTATTAACATAATCACTATCTCTGCGACTTACAAAATATTTTTTTTTCTGGAAAATAGTGGAGTTTAAACAATGATTACTAAGCCACGTTTCACTTAGTCATATAATAGATTATTTACTGAATTTATGTTTTCAGAAAAAATAAGATTGCTTTTGTCCGAAGACCTCTTGCATTTTGGTAATAAATATGAATAACATCCTCGACTAGCGGCAGTAAATTAAAATCATTTCATTGCAGTCACCTCCGATCCATAGTGTTATCGTCAGTTTTATTTCTCTCCACGGTGACATCAGGAGTGAATAATTGGTCGTTTTGTTGGCGCCCTAGAACGGACTGATAAGGAAACCAGAGGGCCGATCATAATGTCTCAGCAACAGCCACATAGAAGGAAGAATAAAAGTCGTAATTAGTTTCTAATTCAACAACTTTGAGTTTTGATACCTTTAGTTCAGAGCTAATGTAGGATATTATTTCGTTCCCTTGAACATCAGGGTGAATATGGAAACAAAGATAGCCTTCGTGCTTGGTCGAACTGCCTTGGCTACTGTTCTAAGGTTCACATTGTTGCGGACTCCAGTCTGAACTTGTTTATTTCTTACTAGATTTTACTCTCTCATCCGAACTATTTTCCGTCAGGTTACCCGTCTTCTTGTTCAGCTTGATAGTTTCTGCTTGAGAGTTGCTCGCACTGCAGTCACATGATTCAGAATCTTGCTTGCTCAATGTCGGAGTGAAATACCCTTTTCTTTTTATTCTTCGTTGGTGAGCGAAACATAGCTGCTGTATTAGTAAACCTTAAACATAAATATGATCCCTAATGAGTAATCAAATTATTTTTTTTTAGCTTAAAACCTCTCATTAATATGTGCACCACAGTCACTTGAACAAAATATAAAAATATGTCTACCAAAAAAGGCTTTACTGCATACTAAACATGAGTTCTCACTAAGGGGCATACACTTTTGGTCTATTACACAAATGAGGTCAAATCAAACACGAAAGTAGTAACCAAACGCCCATTTGCAAGGGCGCGCTAGCGAAAAAACACCCGATCTCGAGGAGAGCTCAGTACGGTAGTGAAACGACTCGAGGAGAGCTCAGTACGGTAGTGAAACGACTCGAGGAGAGCTCGCACGGTAGTGAAACGACTCGAGGAGAGCTCAGTACGGTAGTGAAACGACTCGAGGAGAGCTCAGTACGGTAGTGAAACGACTCGAGGAGAGCTCAGTACGGTAGTGAAACGACTCGAGGAGAGCTCAGTACGGTAGTGAAACGACTCGAGGAGAGCTCAGTACGGTAGTGAAACGACTCGAGGAGAGCTCAGTACGGTAGTGAAACGACTCGAGGAGAGCTCAGTACGGTAGTGAAACGACTCGAGGAGAGCTCAGTACGGTAGTGAAACGACTCGAGGAGAGCTCAGTACGGTAGTGAAACGACTCGAGGAGAGCTCAGTACGGTAGTGAAACGACTCGAGGAGAGCTCAGTACGGTAGTGAAACGACTCGAGGAGAGCTCAGTACGGTAGTGAAACGACTCGAGGAGAGCTCAGTACGGTAGTGAAACGACTCGAGGAGAGCTCAGTACGGTAGTGAAACGACTCGAGGAGAGCTCAGTACGGTAGTGAAACGACTCGAGGAGAGCTCAGTACGGTAGTGAAACGACTCGAGGAGAGCTCAGTACGGTAGTGAAACGACTCGAGGAGAGCTCAGTACGGTAGTGAAACGACTCGAGGAGAGCTCAGTACGGTAGTGAAACGACTCGAGGAGAGCTCAGTACGGTAGTGAAACGACTCGAGGAGAGCTCAGTACGGTAGTGAAACGACTCGAGGAGAGCTCAGTACGGTAGTGAAACGACTCGAGGAGAGCTCGCACGGTAGTGAAACGACTCGAGGAGAGCTCAGTACGGTAGTGAAACGACTCGAGGAGAGCTCAGTACGGTAGTGAAACGACTCGAGGAGAGCTCAGTACGGTAGTGAAACGACTCGAGGAGAGCTCAGTACGGTAGTGAAACGACTCGAGGAGAGCTCAGTACGGTAGTGAAACGACTCGAGGAGAGCTCAGTACGGTAGTGAAACGACTCGAGGAGAGCTCAGTACGGTAGTGAAACGACTCGAGGAGAGCTCAGTACGGTAGTGAAACGACTCGAGGAGAGCTCAGTACGGTAGTGAAACGACTCGAGGAGAGCTCGCACGGTAGTGAAACGACTCGAGGAGAGCTCAGTACGGTAGTGAAACGACTCGAGGAGAGCTCAGTACGGTAGTGAAACGACTCGAGGAGAGCTCAGTACGGTAGTGAAACGACTCGAGGAGAGCTCGCACGGTAGTGAAACGACTCGAGGAGAGCTCAGTACGGTAGTGAAACGACTCGAGGAGAGCTCAGTACGGTAGTGAAACGACTCGAGGAGAGCTCAGTACGGTAGTGAAACGACTCGAGGAGAGCTCAGTACGGTAGTGAAACGACTCGAGGAGAGCTCGCACGGTAGTGAAACGACTCGAGGAGAGCTCAGTACGGTAGTGAAACGACTCGAGGAGAGCTCAGTACGGTAGTGAAACGACTCGAGGAGAGCTCAGTACGGTAGTGAAACGACTCGAGGAGAGCTCGCACGGTAGTGAAACGACTCGAGGAGAGCTCAGTACGGTAGTGAAACGACTCGAGGAGAGCTCAGTACGGTAGTGAAACGACTCGAGGAGAGCTCAGTACGGTAGTGAAACGACTCGAGGAGAGCTCAGTACGGTAGTGAAACGACTCGAGGAGAGCTCAGTACGGTAGTGAAACGACTCGAGGAGAGCTCAGTACGGTAGTGAAACGACTCGAGGAGAGCTCAGTACGGTAGTGAAACGACTCGAGGAGAGCTCAGTACGGTAGTGAAACGACTCGAGGAGAGCTCAGTACGGTAGTGAAACGACTCGAGGAGAGCTCAGTACGGTAGTGAAACGACTCGAGGAGAGCTCGCACGGTAGTGAAACGACTCGAGGAGAGCTCAGTACGGTAGTGAAACGACTCGAGGAGAGCTCAGTACGGTAGTGAAACGACTCGAGGAGAGCTCGCACGGTAGTGAAACGACTCGAGGAGAGCTCAGTACGGTAGTGAAACGACTCGAGGAGAGCTCAGTACGGTAGTGAAACGACTCGAGGAGAGCTCAGTACGGTAGTGAAGGACTCGAGGAGAGCTCAGTACGGTAGTGAAACGACTCGAGGAGAGCTCAGTACGGTAGTGAAACGACTCGAGGAGAGCTCAGTACGGTAGTGAAACGACTCGAGGAGAGCTCAGTACGGTAGTGAAACGACTCGAGGAGAGCTCAGTACGGTAGTGAAACGACTCGAGGAGAGCTCAGTACGGTAGTGAAACGACTCGAGGAGAGCTCAGTACGGTAGTGAAACGACTCGAGGAGAGCTCAGTACGGTAGTGAAACGACTCGAGGAGAGCTCGCACGGTAGTGAAACGACTCGAGGAGAGCTCAGTACGGTAGTGAAACGACTCGAGGAGAGCTCAGTACGGTAGTGAAACGACTCGAGGAGAGCTCAGTACGGTAGTGAAACGACTCGAGGAGAGCTCAGTACGGTAGTGAAACGACTCGAGGAGAGCTCAGTACGGTAGTGAAACGACTCGAGGAGAGCTCAGTACGGTAGTGAAACGACTCGAGGAGAGCTCAGTACGGTAGTGAAACGACTCGAGGAGAGCTCAGTACGGTAGTGAAACGACTCGAGGAGAGCTCAGTACGGTAGTGAAACGACTCGAGGAGAGCTCAGTACGGTAGTGAAACGACTCGAGGAGAGCTCAGTACGGTAGTGAAACGACTCGAGGAGAGCTCGCACGGTAGTGAAACGACTCGAGGAGAGCTCAGTACGGTAGTGAAACGACTCGAGGAGAGCTCAGTACGGTAGTGAAACGACTCGAGGAGAGCTCAGTACGGTAGTGAAACGACTCGAGGAGAGCTCAGTACGGTAGTGAAACGACTCGAGGAGAGCTCGCACGGTAGTGAAACGACTCGAGGAGAGCTCAGTACGGTAGTGAAACGACTCGAGGAGAGCTCGCACTGGTCACATAAAAAAAAAAATATCGTTACTATACTAAAATTTACCATAGTTATTTATTGGGTCAAATGTTTGTTATCCACTCGGATTGCTTTCAGTTCACGGATCGGCGCCACGCCCGAATAGTTCCGAAGTTATCCGGAAGTCAGCCGCTCGCTCGTGCAACTTCGGGATGCATGTATTTGACTGTCCAACTGTTCATCCAGATCATCCTATCTCTCCTGTATTTCCCTACACTTATATAACGCAAATTTGCACCCCGCATAAGAGTGCCTAGGGTTTTTCGTGTGTCTGCGGGTTTTACCTGGGTTCAACTTATCTAGTAGTTATAGTCTAGAATTAAGGGTGAGGGGAGTTAGTCATGACATTAATTGCTGCCATTTCAAGTCAATGATCTCCTAGCACACGATGCAAACGACTCTCTCCAGCATGACTAGGCGTGTAGGCTTCAGCCTGTGACTCACCTAGGTCCCTCCCTAACCCGGAACCCCTCCCAAATAAACTTATTTTTAGTTAGGTTAGGAAAATAAATAGGTTTTGCTTCGAGTAGACATGGAGGACGGGTGTCAACAGGAGTTCCGCAGAGGTCACACACAAGTATTGGCTGTGTGCTTGCGCACAGACCCAGGTGGCTTGACAGTTACTTATAAGCGAGTGCAGGTTCACGAAAACCCCAGACGACAGCGCCTCCAGGTCTGGCCAACTCAGTCCCGGGTGCGAGGTCAGGGGGTTGAATGAGACTCCGCAGGATTGTATCGACGATCCACCGTCAGGCGACGAAGACATGTTGGATGAGGGAGCATGGCAGCAGCCAGCGGGGAAGAAAGAGACAGGCCGCGTCCTGCGCTCAATAACCCAGATATCGTCCGGCGACAGGCCGCGCAGACTGCAGGAGTAACCTCCGCCTGCGCAGAACGACGACAATCTCGGGAACACCCAGCGCAAAACACAGGTTAAACCCCTGCACGTGTTTGTGGATGAAACCCACACCTATCCAGTGATGAAGGCCACCCTGGACGCTGAAGGAGAAAGTTGTGTGAGCAGGGGCCCTGATGAGCTACTAGTCACCACAACCACTGTGGACGAGTACCACAGTGCAGTGCGTGCACTCCACCAGGCCGGGGTACTACACTCCGTGCTGCTACAGCGGGACAAGATGCCAAAACATTTTGTGTTGTCAGGTGCATGGCAGTGATCTCTGCCATGCATAGCTGGCCAATCCCCGCACAAAGCACGCGATGCAAGCGACCCTCTCCCAGCATGGCTAATCCCAGCATGACCAGGAGTTTAAGGCTTCGGCCTGAGACGCACTTAGGTCCCTTCCTTATTTAGGTTAGGAAAAAAAATCAATTTTAAGCACAAAGTAGCTCAAACGAAAATTTCTTGCTGCAATTTTCAAGTCAATATTTTTCTCGTTTTTTTATTAATTCGAATTATGCTTTTACAATAGCAGCAAGTATCTTTGTTACGTCACGTGATTCCTACCTGATTTTAAGGTCCCTGTCATCATTGAGGCAAACTGTTTGCAAGCGAAGACCGCGTTACTGCGCAGGCGAACGGGTTTGTATTGATTTACGATTTCCTCTGAAGCCTATTTTTTTTACAAACCATTGGGAGAACAAAAAAAAAAAACGAAACGAAGGGCACGAACGCTGATCCACTCGGGCCTGTGACTCCTTTCCTTGTGAACTGTAGACTGTCTCCCGCGCTCGGGGACAGCTTTTCGACAGCGTTGCCACGTCAGCACTCGGCACTCAGCACTTGCGGTCAAGACCAGCGTCACGTTCGCCTCGCTGTTCCCCGCTGTCCTGTGCTTGGCCTTGACAGTCGTGCAACTTGCTTACCTTTTTCCTTCGGCGACTATAGTCCGTCCCACGCTTGGATTGCAGTACAGAGTTGCCAGATCGACACCACCCGGCTTGGTAACATTTAAAATATTAGTTTTTATACCATCTTTAATTATTAGTTCTAACATTTGTATTTGTAAGACAATAAATTAGTGTATATTGACAGTTTATCACAGTTATAGCCATTCTGACCAAAATATAATTGCGTAACACCAATTATTGTTTTCAATGGAGAAACTGTGTTAAGATTTCGGTCGCTATCAATAACAAAACTATTCTCAAAAAACTATGTTTAAAATAGCAAAAAATACATTACATGTTATAAAAAAATTGAAACCATGATGACGTCTTTCAATTAAGACGCCTTAGAAACGAAAAATTGATAACAGGGGCTTTTTTTTTTCTTCAAAATACTCATTACAAGTTTTACTTTACAAAATACATACATTGTTTCAGATACATTCGAAGAAATTTTTATCAACTCACAAAGTTGTCAAAACCTTTTTTTTTTTCTCTGATTTAAATGTGGCAACAGAGTACATACACCAAAACAAGGACAGCGCTAATGACAAATCGTGCATTAGACAGAGAAAGTAAATGCCCATTTAAATGCACACCGCATTTTAGGATGAAACACGCTATAGCAGAGCCTCCGGCATGTCAATTGTTTCAAAATGGCGGATGTTGACGAGACAAGAATTTTTAAACACATACGATTTTTTTTTTTTAAGTTAAACATATGCAGCCGGTGGGGTGAGCTGAGGCGACGACTTGTCAGCGTAACGAAAAACGCAACGCTCAAGAGTAGGGCGCTAGATGCCGAGAGGGGTTGGGGGAGGGTAATAACAAATTAAGTAAATAATATTTGCCGGATTTTCGTCACCTTGTACTTAATTTGGTTTTATCGTTCAAGTAAATTATTGAAAAAGCCACATCCATTATTTATTTATTTTTAATTTTTTTGAGTTCATTGTGGGTACAAATTGCGAGGAACTAAGGTAGGAAAAAATTCGTAGATATCTTTGTATCTTATACGTAGGAAACAAAAAATTAATAAAATATTACCAATCCGCAATTTTTGTTTTAACTTTATCAATTAGAACGTGTGTCCTTATACTTACAAATTAGGCATGTTTAAGAAAATATATATTTTAAATTTCAGTAAGGTGGCAGCCTGGTTGACGCACAAGCTCAGAGCGCGGGGGCTCTGGGGCGAAATTGGCTCGCGCATCTTACGCCTCGTCGCCTCTACGAGCAGTAGTCGGGGACGCACCACAACGCCGAAATGCCAAATTGACCACAACGCCGACAGCTAGAAAACTGCTGTGTACCACAACGCCGAAATACACTAACGCCGAAAAATGTAATTGCAGGACTGCCACAAAGGTTAGACAAGGTTAGGTTAGACAAGGTTAGGTTAGACCAGGTTAGGTTAGACCAGGTTAGGTTAGACCAGGTTAGGTTAGACCAGGTTAGGTTAGACCAGGTTAGGTTAGACCAGGTTAGGTTAGACCAGGTTAAGTTAGGCTAGGTTAAGTTAGGCTAGGTTAAGTTAGGTTAAGTTATATTACGCTAGGTTATGTTAGGTTAGGTAAGGTAAGGTTAGGTTTGATTGTAGTATTTCGGCTTTAAGGTACATTTAAGAAACACACAGCAGTTTTCTAGCTGTCGGCGTTGTGGTCAATTTTGACATTCAGCGTTATGGTATTTCGGCGTTGTGGTAACGACCCGCAGTAGTCTCGTCGGTAACGCGCCTCTATAGGATTTCAAGCGACATCCCTATCACCAAGGTGGACTATTAAGAGGCCTATACAGACAGTCTTCAGGACGTGATTGTAGGGCCTTTTGCTAAGAATAATTTGCAGCTTCCCATTACAGATAACACTGTCATTTTTTTTGCGTGCATAAGGAAAGGATGAATGGGTCGATCTATGATTTTTATAATGCTTTTAAAAATTCGTAACATAGGTAAAAATATTTCCGAATGTGTGGTTTTACGCAGCTGTTTTATGTATCGTGTGTAATGCATACAAAAAAAGTAGAAACACACAACGATAGAGTATTAATCGTTGATTAAAATGGTGTAAAAAATTACATAGGTCACCGCTGAAAAACTCCCAGAATTCTTCTACGACGAAATGCATTTCCGCACATTTATTCTGCCGGGAAGTGTCTCCCTCGCGCGGCGTATTCTTCAGCCGGCGACTGGAACCGAGGAGTGGGGCTAGCGGTGCTGTGAAGGCAGCGGAGGGGAAGTTCGTCTGACAGCTGCTCGGTCGCCTTATCAGCGCGTCGGGGTATCGGATATCGCGATAAGCACATGTATTCGCAGGAATAGTGTCTACCACTGAGGCCGCCTGGTCGGGAAGGGTCATTCCATGCCAAATCAACCAGAAAATAATAATTTTTGGCATCACCATCTCAGAATTAAAAAAAACTCGGCAAATTAGCAGTAGGTGTGCAGAAAAGTGCATTAGCAAAGTTAAAGCCCCCTGTGAATAATACTTTTTATACAGCAGGGTTGCCAACTTGTGGAAAAAGTGGAATTTTTGCTGCGCGAGGTCCAATAAAAATATTTGTAACTTCCTTTGTAGTTGAGTGAGAACCTTGAAGTAGGGCTCAATAGAAAGCTAGAAAAGTGTCCTTTGAGATAAAAATAAGTTTTACGAATTTTAGAAGAAATTTGTTTCAAGGTCATGGTCATGTAACATGTGACCTTGAAAATTTTGAAAAGTATATTTTTGAAAAATGTGAAAAAATTATATGTTATGAAGTGCGTTATTGGTCTAAGTGACATAAGTTTCATTTTGGGATGGATCTGGGATCAAACACTAGAACATTGTGAATTAGGCCATGTTCACTAAAACTACTCTAGTAAGGCATTAACACAATTCCACTTTTTCCACAAATTGGCAACCCTGCTGTATAAAAAGTATTATTCACAGGGGGCTGTAACTTTGAGAATTCACTTTCCTGAACCTGTACTGTTAAAGCCCTAAGTTTCATTGAATTCGGTGATGGTGATGTCAGCAGGTGTGTGAAATGACATGGAATGACCCGGAAGTAATAAATTCTAGGATTCAGGCAGTTATTCCCAGAGAAAACCTCAACCATTCTACGCCCACCATATCGCGCGGCGAGAAGACTCAGTAAGGCATACTCGGAGCCAAGTGGAGGTTACCTGTAGGCGGAAAAAGTTGAGCGACTGTTATTTTTACCCCTTGTTAGATCGATATTTGGCTTTGTAACAGCATCGAGAAGTACTATTATATGCACGATTTCTTTTTCAAGAATGGGTGAGAAAAGAAACTGGAGAAAATAAAGAAGAATCATCTTTATATTTATGCAACAAGAAAGAAAAATGAAGCTACTCATCTCAAAGCATACTGGAGTCAAAGGTCAGTTTGTTTTGTAATATGTCATACAAAATACAGATTGCGTTCATTAGCCTGCGTAGTCGAAACTTAGTCTACCTTGTGATCTCTCACCTCCAACACCTTCCCCACCATAATATTGAGTTATCTTAGATGAACAGTCGCATATTGAAAAGTTTATTTAAAATATATAGGTTAAATATGTATGTTTATGATATGTAATGCATCCATAAGTTATTAGTTTGGACAGGCTGAGCTCCCTGTTGGGAAGGGGGAGGGGGGGAAACAAACTCTGGCTCCTCACAGTCGAAGCATATAATATGTGTTTGTATTAACGTTGTAGTATTAACCTTTAAAATGTGTAATGTGTACATTTTTTATTTGGCACTGAATTATCAATTTATTCACAGGAATAAAACTATACCTAAACAAAACCATGTCAATGAAGAATTGGAAAACCAGAGCCTATCAAGAATTCACTGCAGCCATCAAGAACTGATTGAAAACGAAATAACTTCCGGAGTGCATGAAGTAGTGTACTATGAAGAAAGCTATCCGGCAAAGTGAGTAACTGTTTACATTTTATTTAAAACAAATCTAAGTTATTATTTTAGAGAAAGTAAGATTGGCAACACAAACAGTTCTATTAATTTAACAAATATGTTTTGGCCAAAATATACATAAGATTTTTGGTCTGTTCAGTGTAAGGTCATTTATTGCACAAAAATAAAGAAGTCGGTATTAAAAAGGATAAATTTTATGCATTGCAGGAAAAAATTTAAACTTGATAGCTGCAGTTATCAAGTTCCGGAAGGTAGAGACTCACGATGACACCTTGGCAGCCAGGGAGTAAAAACGGCACAAGAAATTTCTTCAAGAGAAAATGACACATCAGATGAAGAGAATAACTACTCTGTAACCAATGTCCTGCACAATGAAGATGGGCAGTGTATGTAAGTCCCTTAGCCCACTTTAAAAATAAGTTAATTACAAAGTGTTTTTAATACATGCTATTTTTCTTTCTTCAACTATTTCCTGAAAAATTGTTTACTTTTTTTCCTTCGTATCATTTGCACACGGTCGGGTAGTTATAATATTACACGAAACTAGACATTCTTTCGAAACTATATTTCTATCTAAATAAATCAATATAAATAGTTAAATGTTATTGCTACTGTAATGTGGCTCTTTCAGCTCTACAGCCATGTCTTACACAGAAATGCAACCGCCTCTGAAACTATTTGAGATGGAAGCAGGATGTTCTTTCTGGTCAACCACCGAAGGAGCCATTGACATTCCATATGAGCTGGTGGACAGGAATGAGCCAACTGTAGACAGTAGATGTATCAACAATTCAGAGACAAGCAATCAGGTTAGCTGAATAACAATTATATTGCTTTTAATTATATTGACCTGTTAAAAAATTACAGTTAAGTTATAATTTAACTTTACGAATATACTTCAATTGAAAAATTACACAACTACTCAAACTACATAAATGTTTTTATCAGAAATTTCACTAAAAACAGGGCAAAAAAATGAATACAGTAAAAAATCTTATCCCCATTTAGTGACAATAGACAGCATATTTTACTGACCTTACTTAAAAGTGATACACCATCCCCAGTTAAAACATAAACAGCATTCATAAGAACACTGATTTAAGCACTGAAAATGTTTATATTGTAGCAAGACTTTTCAAAGTATGCATCATACATTGGACAAAAAACTATTAAAGATACTACAGATACTATAAGTACTTTTACTGCTATCAATATTCCTGTTTTATTCGAAACTAGGGAAAAAATAATATATACATATTTTATGCACATAGAAATATAACATGATTTTAGGTACATTAATAGATATAAGTTATTCAAAAATAATATATTTATGAATGATTTCAGCCGAACAGTTTATTCATTACTCCAAGAAAATATCAACATTTGGATGAATATATTGAACATGTAAAGGAAGACAACGGTTTGATACTAGAAAAGCAGCAAAAATCCACTATGGTCCTCAATGTCAACAGCCTGACATGGATCCAGAAACATTTGAGGAACAGATTCAAGCTTTCCTCAGTAGGTTACAACTAACACAAGAGGACCGTCAACATTTAGAGAGAGACACAATTCTCCAGGCAGGAAGCGGAAAATGGCTTGAAACACATAGAAAAATTCTAACAGCTTAGAATTTCGGGAAAGTCTGTCGTAGACGTGCATTAACAAGCTGCGTTAACTTAGTTCGCAGAATTGTTTATACCTCCGATATTTTGAACGTGCCTGCAATTTATCATGGTAAAAGGTTTGAGGTGATGGCTATAGAACTAGAAAAACAAGAAGGAATATAAGGTTGGAAAAAGTGGACTCTTCATTGACAAGGAATTGCCTTTCTTGGGTGCCACTCCGGAAGGTGTTATTGGAGAAAAGGGTCTTGCAGAAGTTAAGTGTCCATCATCTGCAATTGAAAAAGATGTTACTGCAGCAGTTAAACAAGGGAACATCCGATATATGAGTTCGAAGGAGATGAACTGAAACTGAAAAAACACATTCATATTTTTATCAAGTTCAGGGACAGCTGCACATTTCAGAGAGGGAATATTGCATTTTTAGTGTTTGGACATCAGTGGAAAAAGAGATGGCAATATTTCGAATTGAAAGGGATGACAATTTTTGTAAACAAGAGATGGAACCACATCTTAAAAAATTCTATTATAACTGCATTTTGCCAGAACTGGTGGACCCTAGGCATACGAGGAGCATGGAAATTCGAGACCCTCCATACATTATTGACGCTATTGAAAAAAGAGCAAGAAAAAAATTTGCTGCTGTCAAGACTTGTTCAGCTGCTCATTAATTACCTCTGTAGCGTATCTTCTTAAAAAATGTGGAAATATAATATGTATTTTTTCTTAAAGTATTTATTGCGATATGACATTATTATATAAGAAAATTTAAAATCAGTGCGCTGTTAAATTATGCTTGTAAAAGCAGACCATCTAAATTTACTCAACTGTATCCATAAACTCATATGTTTATTGTCTTTGTGGTGTGCAAATGTGTTCAAATTCAATTATATTTGATTAAATAAGATGTATTTGTACAACTTCATACATTACCTTTTTTTTTTCAGAAAAGCCAAAAATAATTTGTACAGATAAATCGATGATTGTTATTTTCTGAACAGTTATTGGGTGGAGATGCATACAAATATTTTAAACAGCAAATTGTAAACAATCTAAACATGAAAAAAATACAAGGTAGAAAAAATAACATGATTCTGTGCCGTATTGAAAATGCATTTTGGCACAATTATCATTACCACACTTCTTTTTAAAATCAATAATAATTGATATTGACAATGTTGCAAATATTCTATTTCTAAAGGAATAAAGAGTTAAAAATACATGATATGACATGCTAAGTTATCGCGTCATTATTTAAAAAAAAAAACTGTTCACAAACAACTGGTTTGTTTACGTTTGGAATAAAAACTGTGAACACTAGTCACACACCGTAAAAGCCACACATCTTCCTGTATACTCACTTCATGTTATAGAATGGGGAAAGTCCGGGTGAACAAAATTACGATTTTTGCCTCATAACGTCACCATGTTTCGGATGACTTAAGACGACTTGTTCCGTAATTTTTTAAACTGCAAATACAATTTGCAGCAACAAATAGTACCTGTGACTATGTTATATGACTTCGTTGAGCAAAGAGATGCATTTCAACCTGTTGTTGAAACAAACATATTTTTATGTAGGAATGTTTGTTAACTGATTGTTTCATCAGTGCACGCTTCAATTCGTTTGTAGTCGTATGATAAATTGTAGTTTAGTACGTACATTTAAATCTAATACGTATTTTATGATGAACGAAATTGTGTGTATATATATATATATATATATATATATTACCGGAAGGGTGAAAAATCATGTAAACTGTTGATTAGTTATTTCTGAAACCCAGTAATAATATAACTACGTTCGTACATAGTATAAAATTGAAAATTTGGAAAATATTATTCTTTATTTGATTGTAATCATATTACTTTCTTGCTGGTGGACACGTAATAGCACACAACTTGAAGGATAACCAGACCCAAGTGTATAACTGAATTATTAATTATTATATAACTCAAGTCACAACTTAATTATTTAAGTAAATCATTGCTTGCCAATAATTGGCACAAATCAATTTTAATTTCTTAGTCAGCAAGGTTTAAAACTACAAACGAAAAATTTCCCAGCAAGGAAGTGTGCATGTGTCCGCGTATGCGTACCTGTGTTGTTTATGCTTAGGTATGCGCACTTGCTATGCTATGTATGCATTATTTTTGACTAGGTAACACGTAGGCCTACATATTTCCGACTATGATATTAAAATATGTAATATTTTTTGGTTAAATATAACGGAAAATGCATTTGATTCGTTATATGGATATGAGTTTCGTAGTTATGACAGCTCCATAGAACTTGCAATGAAAGTTCGGCGCAGCTCCGAAAGCTTGGAAAATGAGAGATCTCTGAGAATAAATACTCCAGCCAATAGTCTTCTCTAGTGTAAATAACCTGGCCAGGGGAGAGAATTGGGAGGTTGGTGGGCAATGCGCTCAACACAACGCCAAGTGCGGCCTTTATCCACTGACGCATAGTAAATAACTGTGTCTCGAAGGTAACGCGACACCGCGACAACACGAGACTCGAGGACAGAGCGATAGCGGGTACGGAACACCGCGATCTTTCCTAAAAGACACTGTAAGCTGGAATGACGGCGGGGTGGAAAGTGTTTCCCCCACTCCGCCTCCCAGTCGAAGTGACGCGCCGCCAAGATAACCAATCCACGTCTCCTCCTTCCAGCTTTGTCCCGCCCACCTTGCACGATGCCGTAAGCGCAGAACCCGCTGGCGGAGTTGCGCCCTGTCTGTATAGGCCTCTTAAAGATAGCGCCTTCCTACACGTGTCTATACTTCTTACATACAGTATGTTCATTAAAGATTGTCACAGTTTCAGTTTCAATGGTGTATTATAAACGTTTAATTCAACACTATTTACAAGAAATCGTTCATCAAATTGAAGGTAAACTAACTTAGATTTTCTTACAAATGTTAAATATGTGCACGATTAATTATACGGCACACATCCAACTTCAATTCCAATTATTACCACCTTTTGGTTAACACGTCCGGAGTAATGGAAGCAATAATATCTTCAGTTCTGTGTCTCAACTCTGGCAAATCATTAGGTAGCGGCGGAACGTAGACACGATCTTTTATAAAGCCCCAAAGGGAAAATTCGCATGGTGTTACGTCAGGTGAACGTGGAGGCCAGCGAAAAAGAGCTCTGTCGTCTCGACCATTACGAACAATCCCTAGACGTTCAACCACTATCGTAAAAAGAGATTACGATGGGAGGGAACTCATCTTGTTGCCAAACAAAAGTTTACAGCTTCACCCTCGACTAATTGGGGAAAGAGCCATTATTTCGCGCTGCAAGCGTGAAGAGAACAAAGCAGTATTCACGCATGCACTTATCTAAAACTGTTATTCTTTTAAAAAAAAAAAAAAGATACACTTTAATTGCGACCTTGAAACCACACACTACAACGGTTACAGTTGTTACTATTACATTATTTAATGGACATACTCATATTCACTCGGTGAATATTTGTTAAAAAATAATTCTGACAGAAAAAAAAATGCAGAAGAGGTACCGTGTTAAAATTACAGAACTAGCCCTACAATGAAAGTAAGACGAGAATATGAAATCTTTACGGCGTGCTGTTGCCTGGCCTGCCACCACGCAAGTCGTACAACGATAGGAACTGCTGCGGCAGCTCATCTCAAGGGCGATGTTGACTCTCAGATTCTATGCAAACGTCCAACGGGGCCCAGAACTCCTTGGTGGCATTTGAAAGCCGAGGCATCGATCTCTCGTTCCCAACCCCGGACGTGACGCAATCGTCCAAGCAGTGAGCAAGTTCGTTCTTTGCATGATCCTTACAACGGGGAATATTGATTTTAAAATGATGATTGGAAAAACCTTAGGGAATGGACGAAAGAGACGAATACGTAATAAACACACGGGAATCGAGCCAAAATAATTTGTTTGATGCCGTGGAAAGAATTGAGTTAAAATATATATATATATATATATATATATATATATATATATATATATATATATATATATATATATATATATTACAGCACAGACGAACACAGCGGTCCGACGACGTTCAGCAGTTGCAACAATAACAGTAAGTACAGACAACCTTAGACAACACAACGACCCACAGACGAACCCAGCGATGAAACCAGGATTTGAAAAAAAAAAGTTTTTTTCTTCTTTAAAACAAAACAGCTTTCAAACTTTTTTTACTTAGGGGGAAACTATTTTCGAGCGTTACGAAATTAAATTGTTATAATCTACAAATCGAGTCTGGGACATTCTTTTATCGGACACCTGCACAATGGGTGTAGAAATTATCTTTGAAAGATTTGTGCAATGGGAGTGCATTACTTTATGTAAGCTTTTGGAATTACGCCATTACTAAGCACATGTTTGTCTGTAGAAGAAAACTACAAAACACACAAATGACAAAAACACAAACTAAGCAAAAAATTGCTGTTGTCAGGATTTAACACCACACAATACTCCACAACAGGAATATGGTCAACAAATAAAAATGGACTAACAGAACGGAAAAAAAAACCACAAATGATGACAGCACAATGTGTTTTTGTCATTTGTGTTTTTTTTTTGTAGTTTTCTTCTACAGACATACATGTGCTTAGCAATGGCGTTATGTCCAAAAGCTTACATCAAGTCGGGTGTAGAAAGTCGCGCAAGTGATGATTACAAAAAAAATGTGCAACTTTTTACACCAATGACGTTTCACATAGTATGAGTGGAATAGATAGGGACGGGGTGGGGGGGGGGGGGGGACCGGTACAGCAGGCAAGTGCGTCAGCGGCGACGCCACTCCAACGCATGCGCTAGCGGTCGAAGGGGAAGTTGCCTTGAGTGGGGGAGGGAGGTTAGGTACGTAGCGTAGTTATAACGGGAAGCCTTCTTTTCACAGACGAGAGAGCCAAACGCCCGATCGTGCATCTTCGGTTTTTTTTTTTTTTGTTCATTGTAAAATGTTAGGTTAGCTACATTATAAATACTTTAAAACATTGTGGACGGTTGATTTGGTTAGGATAGCTACAGTAAAGATACTGTGAAATCATGTAAACGGTTTCCTATCCCTGGATAGCTACATATTAAAAATTTATTTGCTAAGCAATCATAAAATGATTTTACAGTATTTTAAATGTAGCTATACTTATCTAATATAAACTAACAATCCACAATGTTTTAAAGTATTTATAATGTAGCTGACCTATCCTAATCGACCACAAAATTTAATGCCACACCGGTTTATACAATGAGATAGAACGGAAGAAAAAAAAACAGGAAATACTTCGGGGAACTTCAGGGTGGCTCTCTCGTATGTGAAATGAAGGCTTCCCAGTTGTAATGGCCGGATGTGGAGACGACAGGGGAGAGGTAGAAATGAGGCAGCAGTGATGCTACGGAATTCTCGCAACGCTGCTTGTGTTTGTCTACTCCTCAGTTTCCGTAACGGCTGACGATTGACGCTGCCATATTTATTTTATTTTATGTATCTACAATTTATTTATTCGTGTGGAAAATATGTATTTATCAAATCGAGTTTATAACTATAATAAATTTTTAAGTTGATAGTTTGGATGAAAATGAATATAATTTATCTCTATTTATACCTGTCGTGCGTAGACTACGCGCACACAATTTTTTTCTGTTTATTTAAACCAGGTTTTTTTTTATTGCGTTATTTGGGTTCTCATATTCAAATAAAACCCATACAACATCCTGCTTACTGCCACTCTAGTGATGGGCAGAACGGTTCTTTTAACCGAATCGGTTCTTTTGGATCAGTTACGTGAAATGATTCGTTCATCTCGGTCAATTCGTTCTTTTCTGTGTATGGGATCTGGCTCTTTTATCAGGTGTCGTAACTCGTTCATCCTTTAGAGTATTAGGTACGTGTTTTTGTATTTGAACATTGCTTTCCGTAGCCAGTGAATCACAGTTGCGTATATGAAACAAGATTTATATTTTATTACTTTTTAAGTTACAAATATTAATATATATGCTATTTACACTCTAGTGACAGTAAAATGTTTACATGTAGACCAACACATTTAGAGAAAAAAAGACAAAATTTAATTATACTACTGCGATTCAGTATGAAGAGAAACAAATTACGTACATTAATTAACCCAAAAATGGTAAGTGTGAACATTTGTAGTTACTTTCCCTGTTATTTTTAAATCATACGGTTTTTTTTTTTTTAGTTTTTTATTTCCAAATTTGTGTATGTGAATGTGAAAAAGCAAATTTAAACCACTGCTAAACAGTTGACATTTTCAGGTATAGATACTTTTCATGTTACCCTATTTTATTTGATCAGTTATCGTTTGCTCTTGTGAACATGCACACGCTGTGATTACTAATTCTTCAGACGCCTGACGTCATGAATCATTTCACGAACGAATCAGACCGGACGCGTGGCCGGTTCCCTCATCTCGTTCTCTCGTTCTCTCCGCGTTTTCGTTCTTCCGAATCTTTCAAGGTACCGGCTCTGAAAGATCCGGTTCTTTACATCACGAACGAATCGCAAGATTTCGTTCTCTCAAAGATTCGTTCTTTTTGAACGAATCGTTCACGAACGACCCATCACTATGCCACTCATGTTGATCCAACTTATGCCATCAAGGAACCTAATTCCAGCAAATCTGCGCATCTGACTGGGACTTGACCACTGAAAGGGTCCTTATTATTTCTCTACAGGAGGAGGATTCTCCATAGAATGGATGTTCCCCACATGAGGAGGAATGGATGTTTCTCACATAACGGAGATTTACAGTATAGTAAAGGATTTTTCGCAGAAAATGAATTAACCATTTTAAATTTTCAGGAGTATTTAGCTGGGTATGATTTACAACTTATTTAGATAATTTAAACAAAATCTTAATTAGTAAATAAATTTTTTTCTTGGAAATCACAATTAATATTTGTGACCAAACTTTTTTTGTTATAAGACCTTTAATTAAAATTAAGGTATTTTATTTTACAATACATTCAAAAAACCACTTGGTTTAAACCTTTCTTTAAACCATGATTTAAACAATTCTGGTTTGCATCAGCCAACCCTGGATGAAGCTAAACAGATTTTCAGGACAAAACAACGACGAGAATTTGGACGAACACAGTAGGCTTTATTTCTACGACAAAACAAATGGGACGTTGAACTTGACATCTGCTCCTGCCATCAGGTACAGAGAGTGGTTAGATGTCCAGTCTCGAGGCCTGTGGTTGATTTCTCAGATAACTTGAGACAATCTGGGTTGTATTCGCACAGGGGACAAACCTAGCATTTTTTCACAAGCGTGAAAATGTAGCGGACGTTGCCCCTGGTAACAAGACCTTTTGACGTGACGTCTAATAAATCGATGAACGCCTGCTGCACGCACGAAAAAGTGTCCCGTAACGCACATTTTCCCGTTAAACTTGAAACACTCCCATTCGTTTCCTACTTTTCCTATCATCGTCCTATCCTTAACAGAATAACACAGATTGGAAGAAGTTAAATAGCAAACATGTATAAAGGTTATAGTTAAAATAATCTCTTCGTTAAAGTAATAAACATATTTGAATTAATGAGTGCAAATAAAAGTAAATTTATCAATTAAATGGTAGATTTCATTTCACTCCTTTGTATCCATACAAAAGTGATAATTCAATAAAAATGATTCAATTTTATTCATAAAAGTATGCAATCATTTCATCAATGTTTTTTTATGACGTCACGTTGAACTATCGTCCGTAAACCGACTTTACAGACAACCAATTATTATTATTATTATTTATTTTTTTGAAACCTAAAGAAGCGTTTACGTTTTTATCGCATAAACAGATTTCTTCGCACATAGAGCGTGTTGCCTGATTACGCAGGTCGTAAGTTTTGGCGGACTGTGACACTGTTGTGAGGTTAAGTTATAAATACTCAAGTCCGTGCTGCTCTTTGATCTAGGATCCACTGTGCGCCACTCAAGTGCTCCGTTTGCACTCAGTTTGCACTCTGTGGCGAGCGTTGTGGGAAACTCAGGTTCACTGACATCAGCTGGAACGATGGGATGCTGATAGTTGCACAACATTTAACTTCAAGCTTTTGCTGCTACAGACAACACCTTGATTACCTGTTGTCATGACTACCTTCAAATGTCACAACAAAAAATAAAAATGAGAAGTGAGGCAGTTTGAAATTAGATTATGTTTTGCTGAAAACAACGTAATGCATGTGGAAGTGTTAAGCTATGTTCTACAAACGCGGAATTTTTATTTTCGTAAAAATGTAATAATAGGTTATTAACCTATGCATTGTTTGAGAAATTTAGCCATTCAAATGTGGCAAGATTTCTTATAAATTTAACTTTTTAGTTTACACCAGAGACGATGGATTTGTATGAAATAACCAATGGTAATTTTTTTTTTTTACCTCATTCAGTGGATATAAATGGGAAAATCATAAATAATCTATTGTGAAGTGGTAACTGCAATTTAACCTACATGTGCTAACGCTCTATTGAGGTGATATAAAACTGCGTGATACATCAAAATAAGAAGCCTTAACTTGTATTTCGTACTGAACTTTGCTCGGTGCTTTATATAGCGAATCTACTATTCACTAACCCCGAGTCAGAAGCCTTAATAATCCGTAGTTTTGTATTTTAAGTTTTTTTTGTGAGTAAAGTATAGGTATAGTTAGATGTACATAATTAAAACTGCCACACAATTTTCTTCTAGGATGTTAGTTTATCACACGTCTAGGTACATGATATTATATATCATATAAATTCGAAAAAAAAACTTATTTTATCTTGCAAAATGGTGCTTGTTTTTATTTCGGCCGCGAAACTGCTCTTGCAAGCGACAAACTTACGACCGGTTTTATGAACTTCGGTTAAACCTAAGGATAAAATTACCTGCAATATGGCTCTCGTTCTTGTCTTACGACCTACAGCTAACGTCCGACTGAGATATACCGTATGTTTAAGTTTACCGTGGATGAACTGATGTCTGATGGCTAGCAGGTTAAACTGAAGAAAACAAGCATCAGAAAAGAAAATGGCGAATTATCAGGTGAGGTTAACTGCTGAGTGATAGTGAGGATTACTATTTGGGAAATCCCAATCGTATTTTTTAAACGATTCTATGAACTTAATTTAATACTACACACAAAATGCTTCTTCCCTTTTATCGAAGTTAGGTTCAAAATTACGTGATGTGATAATGTAGGTAGGCCTATCGCTGAGTTGTATATATTATTAATTCCAACGGAAATCGACATTGTATATGACAGCTTAAGAGCATGCGTTTAAAAATTGAAAAATGAGTGTCATTCCTATGTATAAAATTTGTGTTTTAGTGAGATATGGCTTGTAAATTAACTACCAGAACTTGTGGTAGGAATTTATGTGCACATTAATTCGTATTAAAGTAACCCTATTCCGGGATTGAACTGCACTTAAAACGACTCTAGACAAGGGTCAATTTCGCCAGTTTAGGACTGAATGTGAGATGAAAGGTTATCATTTTCCCCTCTCCGTATCTTACAAACCTCTATCTTCCTGCCATGCAAGTAGCATGTTTGGATGATGTAATTGAAATGGAAACGGCACACCAATAAAACCCACACCAGGTACATGTATGGATTATTAAATAAACAATATGACAAAAAAATTGTCCTGTAACGGAAAACTATTTTCTCTATCTGTAATAATTGTGTGTAAAGTTCAGTTTGCTTTTCTTAAATTAGCATATCAAAACCGTACCAGAAATCGTGCTGTGAAATACAAGAGTATCTTTTAAAACAAAACTGACACAGTTATGCGTCTTTATTTGCATTAAAAAAAAATACAATTTAAGTTATATGTCAAAGTAGTTTTCAAATTTTTTTTTTGTAATTCTGTTGCGAGATAAGTTTACAACTTTTTTTTACAGCCTCAATTACGATTCAGAATTCACAATAGCACACAACACTAAAAATAACAGCTGACTATCAGAGTATCTTCCAACACGTAAAAAGTGTAAGCAAATTCTAGTTAATCTTATTACCAACACATCCAATATCACACCACACGCTTCTTCAGGACTCGGTGAGTCAACCTACGTTTAAATACGAGTTGTACAACACCATTCGTTTTTCAACCGGCGGTCAGCTTAGAAGTCGGTGGGCTGTCTTTCATATTTAACGGGAGGTTCGGTACCGACTTGAGTTCAGGGGATTGTTGACTTTGCTCGAAGGAACCGTTGATAGAGAATCAAACCTGCCGTGTAACCGTGACCATGCCCGAAGAATAAAAAAAAAAATTGCGTAACCGCGCTTCGCTAGATGTGCATCCGCTTTGCGTTGCTGTGGAGCTACCGTTGAATTTGAATACGTGACGGAGGCAAGCAAATAGTTCTGGGACGCGTGGAGGTCAGAAGTCTAGCTATGCCAGTAAACACAGAATAATTCGTGGAACTATTTTACAATTCTCAAATTGGCTGTCAAAATTATGGCCATGCTATAATCGCCAGACTGTTCATGTCTTGGTCATTTACCCCGATTTTAAATACAAATGTTATGGGAAGACATTTGTGAATTAATTTTTTTTGTGGTGGTATTCTGTATAGTAAAAAAAATAAAAAATATATAATTTAGTATAGCGAAACTCACGAAATGACAAAATAACGAGTTTGCCTTTGGGTATTTTCGCGATTATAAAAAAGTATTCTATGTAGTGTTTTTTTTAACTTTTAAATAAGACGGTAGTATCTATTCAAATAATTTGAATTGTAGTTAATCGCGTTACTTTGTTAGAACAATTTTTTTTTAAAGATTGTTAAAACTTATTGATGAAATAATTTTTGTTTGAGTTCGAGTCTTAAGTGATGTATTTTATAAAAATAACTGAAGGTATTTAACATTGAAACTTTTCAAATTATGAATACATAATGTACACAGTTTAGTGTTAGTCGGATCCACGGTCATATAGACAGGACTGACCACTTCCTATCCTTTGCCTTGGCGTGTCTGGTCCGCTTAGTGAAGCTCGCGGAACTATCGGCGCTAGTAGTAGTGGAACCCATTGTTAGCATTGTGTTACATGGGCATTTCGTGTATAATACAATATTCTTTTTCCTTCTCAATTTTTGAATTTTTTTTTTCTTTCAGATTCGTATTTTTTCACACATTTGGGTGTTTGGTTAGTTCATAATCCGTACTAATTGCTTAAAATTTCTCCGCATTTGTTAGTTGTGTGCGCCTCGCTCTTGTATTGCACCAAACCGTCATGCGTCTGCTAAACCTTAAATTTTAAATATCTTGCGTAGTAATAAATGGGAATGTTTTATGGGGTTCATTATTGTTGTAAAATAATCGTATTGTAGGTTTATTAATAACTCAATCTGTAAAGTAATACACCACATGTGTTAAGTTTTCCTTAAAAGAATTAAATGGTGAAAATTTTGCAGCAATCATACGTAAAAGTGAAAAAAATATTTTAAGTTCTTAATAAAGTATTAAGTATTAACGTAATTAAGTATTAACGTAATCAAGTAATGTTTCAAAGATCACATTCTGGACACAGTGTGCAACTTGTAAATAACAATTTAAAAATGTCCTTCATTCTAATAAGGAAAATAAAACATTCAGTTAATTATAACGCCAATCGTTTTAGATGTAAACGAAGCTTTTTAATACATACGCCAAAATTAAGAGGATTACCCGTTGGCTTTTAGGCTATGACTAAACATAACGAACTTCTGTTTACTTACATTAAACATAATTACTGGATCTCAAAAATCACATTTGAAAGAATTGTACTTGCTTAAAGAACGAATATTCTTTATCTAAATACGCACTTGACATATAAATCATGCTTTCTTTTGGGAGATCCTAGTTTGTTTGCGATGCGCATTCACAAAACAACAACTTTTTAACTGACGATTGTAGCAAAGTTACAATTTATTGCTATGCATTGAACCCCCACAAAGCTCCCAAATAAATTAAAAATCCTAAACTATAAACGACGTTTGAAACGTAGCAGTTTAAAGAATATATGCCCACTTTTATACGAAACTCCCTTTAAACCCAATGTTAAGACTGGGCTGAACTACTACTATAATGCGACAACTAGCAAAAGAAACTACGCAGACATCTATTTTAGTATCCTAGAAGGCGCTCTTGTTTCTTGTCGCACTATAGCGCCGTTTCAATTAAGCGGACGGAGAAAGAAGGTAAGTTGGCAGACCTGTTTGTATGACCGTGATCGGAGCCAGTGTTTCTACGAGTTCCAAAAAAGCGAATGCTGAATACATCCAAATTGAAACCTTACAGATCACACATTTACCAATTCTAACACGGACGTTCCATATTGCATGAAGTAAGCGGTTGAATGAAAGTCGTTTGCTAATTGCCAAAGTGTTCCGTCACTCGATCATCACATGGCTTACGTCATGTGAAGCATTGAATTTCATATTTGTTGGAAATCGTTCACATCGTTAATGTCGAAAAAATGCTTCTTTTACCAATAGCTGTTAGAACAGAATGTCATAACACGCTTTATTATTGGTTGTTGTATATTTATTTATTTTGGATTAGTTTAATTGTGTTTGTTGTAGAAAATATTTTGCTCACTCAAAAATAGATTTCACCCATTCGAAAAAAAAATCAGTAACTAATAAAAAATTACAGAAAATTGTCTATATTGAAATATTAAGTTTCCAAAGGTTAGAAATATGTTAAGCTAATGAAAGATGGTCAAAGGAAAAGTTTAAACCTGATGGTGAATGTGACACTCATTCAAGATCCTAATACTGCCGCTAATCTTTTTGGTGAACATTTTTCAAAAACATGCGTTAAGTCTTCAGATAACATAATTCAATCTAAAGACAATATTTCAGTGTCTGAAAACTGTAATAATGACATTAGTATACCGATACCAACAGCTACTGATAGTCTTTTAATGTGGTCCATTAGAAATCTGAAGTCAAGTAAAGCCACTGTGTCTGATGGCACACCTAACTTTATAATCAAAGGCTGCATTAACATATTTACGCCAATATTAACTCATTTTCAATACTGGCTTTAAAAATACAATATGGAAATACAATAGTGGTACCTATTAAAAAAATATATTTATTTAAAATTATAGACCTATTTCTTTGTTATGTAGTTTCTCAAAATATTTCGAGAAAATTATATATAAGCATGTTAATTTTCGTCTGAAAAATATAATTTCGGAAAAAACAACATGGATTTCTAGCAGGAAGATCTACCGTAACAAATTTGTTTAATCATGTAAATAATCTTTACTGAAATATAACATCCAAACAGCAAACTTATGCTATCTATTTCGATATGGGTAAAGCTTTTGACACATTCCAACATAACCTAATTATTAAAAAAAAAATGTGCAGCTTAGGTTTCGACAAGCAGTACAGATCTTGGTTTTCAAGCTATCTCACAAATTTTCTCAGTCAGAGTCGCTAATGCATTGCAAGCTTCCCTGTTTCACCGGGTGTTCCTCAAGGCAGTAACTATCTCCACTTCTCTTTATTATTTTCGCAAATGATATAATTTTTTATTACAATTTAGTTATTAATGTATGCTGACGACATTAAATTGCACAAAACTATTAATTGTAACAATGATTGTGAAGATCTTCAATATACTTTAGCTGTTCGGGAAAGGTGCTCTAGCAATTGTATGTCACTTAACTATGATAAAATCTATTGTATTACTTTCACCAGGAAATAATGCCGTATCACCTATAACTACCAAGTCGCAAGTACCGACAATAAACGTGTGGACCACATAAAAGAACTAGGTGTCATTAGATACTAAACTTTTACTTTCATCAGCATGTGGATAGTCTATTTGGCAGTACCTCCAGAACTTTCGGATTAATCAAATTTATTACATTACAACACCTGACTCAATACTGTGTTTATTCTTCACTTTAATAAGATCAAAATTAGAATACTTCTCTGTAATATGGAATTCAATTACTACTACGAACTCCAATAGACTAAAAAAATATCCAGAAAAACACTCAAGCATGTGTGTGTATATGTGTATATATGTGTGTATATATGTGTGTATATATGTATGTATGTGTATATATGTATGTATGTGTATATATGTATGTATGTGTATATATGTATGTATGTGTACATGTAAAATTTCAGTCATCCGGCATATCTTATGACTATACTACATTTTTATCCAATTCTAAAATAAATTCTCTTTTCATAAGACGATCTACAAATGATGCTATTTCTCTTTTTCTTAATTCCTCAGCTTTAATATCGTAAATTGGCTTAAGAATCCCATTTTATAATAATTAACAAATGACACTTTCAACATAAGTAAACAGAATAACTTAATAAATAGGTGTGTTAGAAAATATAACACTTACTCTCAAATTAGAACCTTTTACTGGAAATAAAATTACAAAAATAAATTTTTATACTATTCTAAAATATAATTTTATATCTTTTGTTGATATAATAAAAAATATATTGGTATTCTGGTCATTATGTTGAGTAAAAGTTAAAAATTTTTTTTAAAATTCAAACCATCATTAGGTATATACAATTTTTGCTTGATTTTACTGTAGAATCTTAACTGTCATAATTTTGATAGGCTCTTATAAAATATAAAAGTTATTACTGTTATGACCTTTTTTCACATCTGTGTGTGTGTTTATTGTGTTGACACATATATTGTCCATTTATGTAAATTTCAAATTGTAAATTAGTTTTAGCAATTTATTTTTGCTTGTTAATGATGATTATATGTTTTTTTTGTGTCATTCTGTAGACGGCTTCCAGCTGTAGTGTGGCACGTAAAACTCTTAAAAACTGAAGGGAAAAATTTATAAATGTCTGAAGATGCAGGAGGAAAAACTTACTTGTCCATGTGAACAAAAAAAATATAGGCATTATGTCACTGTATTATATAGTTGACAAAGGAAATAGTTTGAGTTTTCTACGATGCAAAAAAAAAGCCTAAGAACTGAGTGAAAGGTCCCGTGGTTGGTCGTGAAGAAGTCACAACGCCCAACTGTAGCAAAACAATTATTAGGCCTAATATTCCAAGCTCCAGCAGTAAGTACGAGAAATTTAAGAAATTTTCAAGCCAGGAAATATTTTACTTCGATGAAATCGTTTTATTTAAATTAATAATACAATGCTGTTAAAACGTTGTAAATATTACACTACTAAAATGTGACAGCTAATAACGAAAAAGGATGTAGAGTAAAATTGTTAGTATTTTAATTGGTGTGTGTCAATGTGATTACATCATCGTCACTCAAGATATGGGTAGTCAGACCAAAGTAATGCATACAAATAACCTACTATGTAAGGTCCGTTCATTTCAAAAGACCTTGAGACAGGCACGAATCCTCGAATCCTCGTGTGGCGACGATGCGGCAGACCGCTGAAGTGCAGACCAAGTAGATTACTCAATGTTATTTATCGTTTCCAACCTCCTTGGCACGAACTGCCTCGCCAGCCGCCAAGCATCACAGAGCGCGCAGGAGCTATGCCTGCAACTTCTTATCTGCGGCCGTGGAGTGGAGGCATCGCAGGACAAAACACACCAAGGACAAAGCCTTGGTTTATAAGACAAGGGGGCGGCACAATGTGGTCTGTTCAACAAGCAACACTTCAACTAGAATTTGTATAGGAAAAATAACCATTTTTCGGGCTTCTCACAACATTGAAAAAAAAAGCGTAAAATATAAACACATTACGCCTGCATCGTTATCAGTGTTTGTTAACACTTCCCTTAAAATTACCCAGCTGTAACAATTAAACGTAAAAATTGATGAACCTAGTTATCTTCTGTAATGTATAAAGGCGTAAATATTATTTTGTTTGAAATGTGTACCTCTATATCTTGATTTCTGAATGGGGATTAAGCCTCATCATTTTGCAAGTCCAAATATTTTGTTACAGCTTGCAATAAAGCTTCCAAACTATTTTTTTTTTATTTGATGTGGCTTAGGGCTTAGCTTTGGCTAATTTTTGAAGTCAACGCTTGTAACCTGGTGTGATTAACACGACAGCTGTAGTCGCCCACGTAAACTAATCAAATTATTTCATTGCAGCGGTTACAGACTAGAGCCTGTTAGTAAATATGTGGTATAGAGGGTCTGGGAGATAATTTATGCCTTGAAGTGCCAAAAAATATAGCAAAAACTTGGAAAAAAACCACGATGGTGGGGCATAATCTCCCTAAACTATGATATTCTTTCCTATGTATTTTTTTATTACTACAATGCCTCAATGGCCTTATGGTTTATACCTTAAAAAAAGGGTTCACGTTATGTACTAAACAATACAAAAAACACATATAAAAGGTGGAAACGCAAGCCAAGCCACACATTTGCTAGTTTTATAACGTTTTGCATCTTGCATTTATTGAATTCATTTTGAAGTTTTAAACCTGGTTCAATAGTGTACACAGACTGTGTGCATGTGCGTTTGTATACAAATAATTCAACATAAACAATTTCCTCTTAGAGTTAATACAAGGTACATTTTTTTTTACATAAAACACATTCATGTGCAGTAGTAATGACAATGACATACAAAGTATGACATTTTAGAACCTCATCAATGCTCTACCAGTGTCCGCCATGACACCAGATTTCAACAGCTCCATTGGCAAATAAGCCGTGTAATGTTGGGGCCACATATTTTAGAGAGCAGCTTGCAAGCATTAGTCTACATACTTCCATAGTCAATGGACTATGGTATCTGATGTTTGCAGACTATCCGTAAACTTAACCAAATTAGGTCCGCAAGCCACAATGGAAAGTTTTGCACTGGCTCCGATTAAGAGATTCAAGCAGAATTCCTGTAAAAATAATCAGCTGTAAAGCCACGATATATATATATATATATATTTTTTTTTTTCAATCACGGCTTATCTGCGGTATTCGTAATGTATTTGCTTATTTGTGCCAGAGTTTGTGCATGTAAAATAAAAATGAGAAACACACAGGGAGAGGAAGTGAGAGGCGTGTGAAAAAAAAAAGGGGGGGGGGGGGAAATACAAGAAAGTATGAGACAAAAGAGTGACAAAGATACAAGACATATGTTCATGTGTCAACATGCAAGTGAGTACGAGATGTTATCCACAAAATGCGGTATGAAACATACAGCACTGGGAGCGGCAGACCAAAAATAATCACATGGAGTAGTTATTTTTTTTTTTTAATAAGGCGATGCTTCTTAAATTATATGAGAAATAAATTTTACATTATGTGGTTGTTCAGTAACATTGTGTTGTGCAGCTTTTCTACAACTGTCACTATATATAAAGTAAAAACCCAGATATAAACACAAAATCTTCGTGGCAAGTTATTGCAAATTACATTTGTCAGCTGGTAATAAGCCGGGAGTCTGACCTGTGACGCGAATTGTTAGGAGTTTTTGGTTTATGAGCCATTGCTGGGTCTGGGCTTTTAACCTGTGAAAATTTCCTTCTTGGGTTGTCCACCTTCATACCACAGAAGGTAATGGCAAATCACCACAGAACCACTTTGCCTAGCCAGACCTAGTCCTGGCTATCTTCCTGTGGCGATGGCTGGGGTCCAAACCAAACTTCTGGTCGATCACCCTACCATAAAACTCTTGAGAGAACATAGTAAGATTTCCCCACAGGAACATGAAATCTTTGTGATCTTACGGACTGGTTAGGTTGAATCGTGGAGTAGGAATTTTCAGGAGATGAGTGCTGTGACTTAGCTGAAGTCACTGTTTCACCTTGACCTCACCATATTCTAACACCCAAAACATTGCGCAAATTTAGAATCTCACCCATAAACACAAGTCACTCCCCTAAAATACAGCCATTTAACACAGTGTCCACAATTCAAATACTACAATTCAGCCAATGTTTAAGCATCCAACCAACAACATGCAGACCATAAGTTAAAAAAAAAACTGCTGCTCCCTGTTACCATGTTATCATGCATACGTGGCCATCCTTGGATTGAATTTAGTGAGCAAATAAGTACGTCAGTCATTTCCCATTAATATTACCATGACTTGAATGAAAACCACTGCCGGTTAGTTGAATATTATCTTTCTACCTGTTAGAATCACAGCCGCAAGCCACTTGCAAACATCAAGTTGTGCATTATCCTGCACTCCCATTACAGAGTAGCTGGGCTCAAATCTAGTTCTGACCAACCTTTTAACTGCTTTCCAAATGTTCCCGAAATCACTCCAGGCAAATACTGTGACTGTTCCTTAACATAGGTCATGGTCCACTCTTTCCCGAGCACTTATCCCTGAATATTTTTTTTTTTTTTCATTTCCAACGACATCGCTGTCAAATGATGTTGCCGAATGGTGCCCATCGACAGCAAACTGATGAGATTATGCAGACAAATTCTTGTCCTCTGCACATAGGTACATCATTATCATACGATTTGCATTAGTTTACAAACAGTGCAATAGCAGCCACATGTTTGTTAATTTATAAAATGGAAAACTTAATACTGAAAATTTTATGAAATAGTCACAAACAAAACTAAAAACTTGGGAATGCAAAGTTGTACGATCTCCCAACTGTGCACCTGACAGAAGGCTTTGATGGCAGTATTAGCAAACAAGACGTTCGATATATTAATGGCCAAAACGTTGACATGTACTATACAACATGAGTACACTGTATTCTTTTCATGCCATGGTCTCGACCAGCCAGTGATCCAAACTCATGTCTCAATGGTGAATGCCTTGGATGGAATATTGGTTACTTAACGACTGAGTTTGCATTTACTTTAACTAAGTGGACCGTTTTTTAAATATCTGTTTACAAAGATTTTTTTATTTCCAACTTCCATATGTTTATTTCCATGTACTGTGGAACCTCACATGCACAACATAACCCACAAATGTTTGTTAAAAGCTCAGATGGTGCAAAACCTTTATTTTTGAGTGAGCACGATCTACCACCTCGACGTAGCTCAACCTCGAAAGCCAAGCCAGTACTTTTTGCTTTGCATTGATCTCTCAACCCTGAACATGCCTGAAGAAACGCAGAACGAAACATCGGTGCAATCTACCACTTCGATGTGGCTCACAAAAACCAAGATAGTGTACTAGGCAATGACCGCGAAAGCCTACAATCTTACTTCATGAGAAACAATAATAGCCCAGTGATTTCTATCTTATCCTGTGATCAGCTGCTGACATTCATATCCACAATCACAACAAAAAATAGCAGTAACTTCAGTTTTATCTGGCTCACACCTTAGCAAATTTACAACATAAAATGGCAAGTATTTTCATATGGACACAGTCATGCAATGACTAACGTATTGAGATCTCATATTTGGTATCTTGGTAAAAAAAATTCCAGTAAATTACTTTTAATGTTATAAAAAATATGGGAAATATTAATACCATATTATAATACTGTAATGTAACTGTAAGGTTTCGTAAAGACGGGTGTAGAAAAAAAAAGGTTTTTTTTTTTGTAGTTTGTTCCTGACTGTGTTGCATTAATATTAGAAATATTGTGTTAGGGAAGAGATTTGACATTGGATTATCAATTTCCGAGGATAGGGGCTCAAATCACAGCCCAGCCATCCTGATTTTGGTTTTCTGTAGATTCCCCGAAGTTCTTCCAGGCAGACATTGCCAGTTCCTGGTCCCAGTTCCCTGATCTGTGTTTGAGAGTCGAAGAGTCACAAGGCCTCTTTTTAAAATTATTTTATTCATTGAACGAAAAGATTAACAAGGATAGTTGTTGGAATAAGTTTAAATGAAAGGATTTCCACATTTAAGTCTAAATTACAAATGTACTTGCAAAGGTAAAGTATAAAACACATATTACAAAATATTTGTAGCTACATATTTTGAAAAGTAAAACAGTACACAGTCGTTCTCATAAACAAAAGCATTACAAACACCAAAAAAAAGCTACAAAAGCATAAATACCAAAAGAGCCACAAAAACACTTCCTTACACATTTTTTTTTTCAATATTAACTTATAAGAAATGGTTTCATACTTGTATCTTAATAAGTCAAAATTACATATGTATTTATTTGCATAGGTAAAGTATAAAATACATTTTACAAAATATTTGTAGCTACATATTTTGAAAAGTAAAACAGTACACAGTCGTTCTCATGAACAAAAGCACTACAAATACTAAAAGACCCCCAAAAACACATTTCTTTAAACACAACTTTTTCCCTTCAAAATTACCTTACAAGAAATTGTTTCATACTTGTAACTGAAGTATTTTTTTTTCAAATATGTTATTATTATAATGGACACAAACATTAAAAACAAAAAACAAAGACCTTACATCTAAGGATAAGAAATGACAATTACATAAAAATTTTCAGGTAATATATTATACCAGAACGATGTGAACCATTTAACTTATAAAATGTTCCATACAATGTAAACAAATTTAACTTCGTTACGCACAGAATGCAATCATCCACAGAACTTCAGCACTATTAGTAAACATTGCCAATAAGAAAAAATTTTAACGTTTACAGTAGGGCATTAAGAATTCACGAGCAATTAACAAGGTAAAACAAAACAAAAATTAAAAACTACCAAATTTACGTTTGTAATGAGCTTGAGCTAGTCACACTTTTTCCTCTGTTCTTTCAAAGCAAAAATAAATAAATAAATCAATTCTTTAGATTGATATTTTATATTTAAAAATGGTTTTACTTCACAACATTGTTTTGGTATTAAAATTACTCAAAAATTCTTTTGCATTAAGAATTTTTTTGTTGCGTTTAACATGTAAACACCTTCGTTGTTGTTAAAACTTAAACTGTGAATAACTATAGCGCTAACATTGAGTAGTACTGATAAGCTTGACTCGTTGGATATTAAGTCGACTTGTGGTTATCGAAAGATTGAACTATCGACCCTTCGGAGCTAGCTTATCACGGAAGGGTAGTGGCCACTGACACACAAGGCTAAATGAAACTGACCAATTTGTACACTATGTAACGTAGTTTTAGGTTTAGTTTTATCTTTCGTTTTGTGTGCGTATTCAATCATTTCGAGTTAAAAAAAAAACCTAAACTGAACCAGAATATAAATTAAATATCAACAACAATATCAAAACTTGTTTTTACCCGATTTTAGAGTACTGGAGTACAAAACAAAATAAAAAATAAATTAGAAAAAATAAATAGGAGTGTGGGGGAAACTCGGCAGAGGTTGGCAATGCCGGGTCCGGAGCGAGGCACTCGGAAACCAGACACGTGGGTTGACAAGGACAGCGACTGTCTGGGCCGCAGACAAGATAAGCTGCGAGTGCTGTGCATCGATCGAGCGCCAGGCTGCGCGCGGCCAAGCCAAGATACCTTCCGAGGCTTCACGCCGCATGTCGTAACCAGAGAGAGACAGAGACGGCACTTTAGTCTAATTTAGTGGGGCATCCTAAATTTGGCTGGTCGGCTACCACCGTTAATTTCGAGTGGACATAGTTAAGCTTCGAAGGTAGGTACGCAGGTAGAAACAACTGTTTATGAACTACCGCTGCACGTGGGAGGAATAGGAGCGTTTGAGCAGACTTGAAACTTAAAACTTTTAACCCATGTGCAAATTAATTAAAGTATCCGTAAAAAAAACACCAGTTTATTCGCCAAGACACCGGATGATTTGTAACAGAGTTCACGAGATTTTAGCTCCATTAATGCTTTGTTTGATGCACAGCTTCGAACGCGTCAAATGTATAAATCCATCCCGAAGTGTGTTTATTTTTAATCCATTTAAAAATTTGTATTTCCTTCCATAAAAATGTCCTAGGAACTGACTATGTTTTGAATTTCACAAACGTAGACATAATTGAAACATTAAAATGCTACAATATAGCAGAGGCATTATTTACATGTTTTAATATCGTGTAAAAAAATAGCAAAAAAAAATTTATAGCAGCCAACAATTAGGAAATATATTAAAAACACTGGAGCGGAATCTCTCTCGTTTTAACAAAAAAATTTTTATAATAATCAGCGAATTAATTACCTTAACAAAATTCCTCCAATAACACGAAGTCTCAGCATATTCTGTGAACCTATTTCGAATACATTTTGATGAAAAGCATCCAAGACAGTAAAAGGCATTTTGAGAAATTACGTGTTTTAAAAATCTTCTCAAATGAATGCGTACTTAGAATAGGTAGGCCGGTAGACGGTAAGTGGTGGTATACAAGCGGTATACAAGCGCCTCCGCACGCCCACGTGACTGCGAGATTCAAAATCAATAACAGCTGCACCAGGCGTTCGCTTCACTGCGGGGCGCTGCTGCAGCTATCCCTTGCGGCTTTACGACCAATCACACCGCCCTGGAGGATGTTCGCCTACACACTCAACTCTGTCCGGATTACAACCGACTCGTGTACTTTACATACTTACTGAAAACAAACGAGCTGGGTGAACTGGCGGAAAAAAAATTAATAAAAAAATTGATTCATTATGAAGGAACCGGGTTCGATTACCACGACAGTTAACCTGAACACAGTTTACAGAAATTATCCATGTAATGCAAAAACTATTTTATAAACACAGTAAATTATGATAGACGAAGCAAGAGAATGTTGGCTATCAATGCGACTGTTCATTGTCCAACATACTACTTCCATGGCTAACTGGTGTTTAAGTTAGAATTTTTATGAAATAATTATTTTAAACGTTATGATCGAGTAAACCAGAGAAAATGTTAAGCCGCACAACATATCACCAACATGAAAAAGAAAAGAAATAAGTAAAAAAATGCCATCGTACTATAGTAAAATCTGTTTTGGCAACAAAGTGACAGCGCATAATCATGATTATGAGTGAGGAAATGTTTGTAGCGATGGATTTTCCCGCAATCCAACAGCTGCCTTTTTAAAAGCTATGTTTAACAAAAATAAGAACTGAAAGGAAATTGTACTGCACCTACCAAAATTTAAACTTTAAGTTTAATCAATTATTAACTGATTTTGTGTGAAAGAGTAGTTGAATCTAAAAATTTTCAATATTTTAATGATGTTAACTACACTATAACCAAAAAGCACAAAAATTTATCCCAGGAGACGATAATGTCGAGTAATAATAATAAAGTTAACAGTTCCTCATTCAATTATGTCAAATTTTCAACAAGAAATTCCTGACAAATCTCAAGTTACTGCAACCAACGTAGCCACTATACACGGTAAATCTCCTCATGGTCGGTGATGAGCCTTGTGTGTCAAGAGCGAAACAAGTACGTGACAAACAGGGCGCAATGTTGCAAGTCCCAACATTTGCTTGTATAAGTAGCCTACCATACCATTAACTCATTTAAACGTTCAGGATTACACAATATCATCCACACTATTCTACATAAAATGAGGTAAGTTGTTCATAATACATTGTTTTATGGTAGACAGTACAGGTTTGGTACACCTGACCCAAACTGAACCCCATAAACCAAATGGCACAAGATTCATCAGTTCGTAACACTAAAAAAACTTCAAGAAATCTCTCATCTTAGTCCTGAGGTTTACTAAATAGACTAAAAAAGTACAGGGTTGAAAAAATAATGCCAATACAACGCATATAAAAAACCATTTGAAAATCACTGGTTTATACCTAAAACTAGTAAAAAGAGTAGCCCTAAATAAACAGAGGCTTCTATTACATTCTCAAAAGAATGGCAATTATGTTGCTCCCTAATACAGGTAGTCCTTTCTACAGTGTATCATAAAATCACATTTAAACACTGCCTATTTAACATTTATATCTGAGACCCTAGAACCCGAGGCTCAAAATCTCTGGGCGATAATTAAAAAAAAGTCCAATTAACTGACTTAACAGGACTAAGATATCCTAGGGTTATCAGAACAAGATTTCAGCACCTTATCTGATAAGTATTTAATGTTTTTATGCTGATATTAGTCAACATTTAACCTTTACAATTTTTTTTATTTATATAAAAATAGCAACATTAGCTCAACACTGAACTCTTTAAATTTTAAAACTATATGGAAATACCAGTAAGCTACACATAGAAAAAAATATTAAAAACTTTTATATTAAAAAGAAACTGCACTTAAAATTATTACATATGGCTATTTTTTCAATAATATGTTGTTTTGATTTTAGTATTTAAATGATGCGTAATTTGGCATCAAGCTAGTAACCAATCATCACAGCACATAATTTAGAATTGTAGGTGTTAACTTCATACTTTAACAAATACACAGAATAGAGAGCAGACCAGACATTCAAGAGTGTCCAAAGAAAGGAGACAGTTTGATCGTTAATTACATTAAAGACTCGAGGCATGCCTGTGTCAAAGTCGCTCCCGAAAACAAGGCAATACTTGGTTGGTGGCACAAATTCACTGGAAGACACTGTGTGTTACATGAATAACTGGTAGGGGAAGATAGCAAGCACTTAGCTTAGCCAGCAAAGCCCTCAGGTATGATTACCGCAAGGATAACAAACATCAGCCTCCAACAACTTGTACTCAATATTTCATCTTTTAATCATTTCACAGCAAAAAATTGGATGGAATGGAACGGAACGTTTGATTGCCATTATATATGGGGTCGGGTATGATAAATGCTTATAAAATTTTGTACCATTCGGACACAACGTGGCAAATCTATGAGTAGACTGGTAATGCTTAAAATTTGCAACCTAGTCTAGTGAAATGTCAAAGTATAATAATTTATTCAAGAAAAGGGCCTGCTTGTTTAACATTAGCCATGATTGATTATTACAGCAATGTTTTCAATATAGAATCCAAACTTTTGGAAATTTCACCAGTACGAACTTAGAATAACAAAGCTATTGGCGATGAATTAAAAAAAGTAGTGTGCTGAAGCATTTCCTAAATTGTTTTGACAGCATACGCATCGAATCTGCGGCTCTTTCCAGCAAATACTGAACAGTATTTTAAATTTTTTTTAGTTTTTTTTAAAAAAAAGAAATATTTTTCATGATTGGTAGCTAGGTTCTCAAATATTATTTCAACTGTTTACATCAATTTTCACATGCAAAAAAAACAAAACATATAATAGTGCAAACTAGGAAACAAAAGTAAATACTAAGTTATTCTCATAACTGGAGAACATGGATGAAAATAATGCACATAAGATTCTTTTTTTAAGTAATGTGTTATCAAACATTGTGCTTATACAGGAGGTAAGTTGTTGTGTAAAGTTATTTCGTCCAGTTTCCACTTCTGTTATTGTTTAGAAAATAATACTGGCAAAGTATTATTATTAAACAAAGACAAAAAGTCAGAAACACACACAATTGGTTGGCTTTTTACTTGGTCTATCTGGCGCACTCATTTAGGGTACCAAATGGCTTGGGGAGCGCTTGGAAGGTTTCAGATGCAGGTCTATATCATCCAGCTTAGTGAGAATCTTCTTCATGTTAGTATTCGTCTCCTCAAGACACGCCAGGAAACGAACTTGCTCTGCCCCCATATTCCCAGCATCTTGCAGCAGTCGCTCTAACTTAGGAGCTAATGTACACCCATTCGGGCGTTCTTCCAGGTTAGCACTTATATTATCTAAACGCGGCAACAACTGCTCAAAATTATTGATCAATCGCTCAGAATTATTGAGCAACAGCTCAACGTTTTGCATTCCCGCTCGCTCTTGCAGTCTAGCATTTTCTGCCTCCATGCGTGCCAACATGGCCCCCTGTCGCTCCACCAACGAAAGCAAATCACTCGCTGACGATTCGGGAAGTATAGGTCTGACTACAGGCTTTGCAGATGCGACAGACCAGCCTTTAAATGACGGCTCACCAGCATCTGACGGTGTTCCTGAAGATTTCCGCCTACGGGATAGGGGCGCAGACTGACTTTTATGTGGTAAATCAGCTGTGGCGATAGACGCGAACGATGTTGCACGAGATAGTCCAGCTGTATATTCTTCAGTAGTTTCCCAATTTTTGTGCGTCTCAGGGGACGAAGGCGGAGAGATAAGTGAAATAACTTCTGGTTCTGAGGTACTCTTTTTTCCGACGACCTTCCTGGGGCGTGGTCTCAGCTTCCGACCATCAGCTCGCGGCATCCGCGCCGGACTCTTTGCCTGAGAGTTTGTTCCGGAGGAATCCTTCTTGGCGGAAGATTTGTGCTGCCCGCCGACCTTCCTGGAGCGTGTTGTCATCTTCCGAAATTTACCTTGTGAAATCCGCGCCGGACTCCCTGCCTGAGAGTTTGTTCCAGAGAAATCCTCGGCAGACGATTTGTGCTGCTCGCCGACCTTCCGGGAGCGTGTTGTCATCTTCCGCCCTTCAGCTTGCGGAATCCGAGCCGGAAATCCTGCCTGAGAGTTTGTTCCGGAGGAATCCTTGGCGGAGGATTTGTGCTGCCCGCCGAACTTCTTGGGGTCTGGCCGTACCTGACCAGCTTCCTGCACCACTAAGGAACTCTCCGCCTGGGAGCTTGTTCCGGAGAAATCATTCTTGTCCGAGGATTTGTGCTGCTCGCATAACTTCTTGGGGTCTGGCTGCACCTGATCGCCAGCTTCCTGCGCCATTGAGGAACTTACTGCCTGGGAGCTTGTTCCGGAGAAATCCTTGGAGGATTGGTGCTGCTCACCAAACTCCATGGGGTCTGGCCGCACCTGACCAGCTTTCTGCACCGCAGAGGAACTCTTCGATTGGGTTCTTGTCCCGGAGAAATCCTCGGCGGAGGATTTGTGCTGCTCGCCAAACTTCTTGGGGTCTGGCCGCACCTGTCCTTCAGCTTTTTGCACATTTGAGGAACTCTCTACCTGAAAACTTGTTCCGGAGAAATCCTCGGGGGAGGATTTGTGCTCCTGGCCGACCTTCTTGGGGTCTGGCCGCACATGTCCTTCAGCTTTTTGCACAGTTGAGGAACTCTCTACCTGAGAGCTTGTTCCAGATAAATCCCCAGCAGAGGATTTGTGCTGCTCGCCAACCTTCTTGGGGTCTGGCCGCACCTGTCCTTGAGCTTTTTGCACATTTGAGGAACTCTCCACCTGAGAACTTGTTCCGGAAAAATCTTCGGCGGAGGATTTGTGCTCCTGGCCGACCTTCTTGGGGTCTGGCCGCACATGTCCTTCAGCTTTTTGCACAGTTGAGGAACTCTCTACCTGAGAGCTTGTTCCAGTTAAATCCTCGGCGGAGGATTTGTGCTGCTCGCCAAACTTCTTGGGGTCTGGCCGCACCTGTCCTTCAGCTTTTTGCACATTTGAGGAACTCTCTACCTGAAAACTTGTTCCGGAGAAATCCTCGGCGGAGGATTTGTGCTCCTGGCCGACCTTCTTGGGGTCTAGCCGCACATGTCCTTCAGCTTTTTGCACAGTTGAGGAACGCTCTACCTGAGAGCTTGTTCCAGTTAAATCCCCAGCGGAGGATTTGTGCTGCTCGCCAACCTTCTTGGGGTCTGGCCGCACCTGTCCTTGAGCTTTTTGCACATTTGAGGAACTCTCTACCTGAGAACTTGTTCCGGAGAAATCCTCGGCGGAGGATTTGTGCTGCTCGCCGACCTTCTTGGGGTCTGGCCGCACATGTCCTTCAGCTTTTTGCACAGTTGAGGAACTCTCTACCTGAGAACTTGTTCCAGTGAAATCCTCGGTGGAGGATTTGTGCTGCTCGCCGACCTTCTTGGGGTCTGGCCGCACATGTCCTTCAGCTTTTTGCACAGTTGAGGTACTCTCTACCTGAGAGTTTGTTCCAGTAAAATCCTTGGTGGAGGATTTGTGCTGCTCGCCGACCTTCTTGGGGTCTGGCCGCACATGTCCTTCAGCTTTTTGCACAGTTGAGGAACTCTCTACCTGAGAGCTTGTTCCAGTAAAATCCTTGGTGGAGGATTTGTGCTGCTCGCCGACCTTCTTGGGGTCTGGCCGCACATGTCCTTCAGCTTTTTGCACAGTTGAGGAACTCTCTACCTGAGAGCTTGTTCCAGTAAAATCCTTGGTGGAGGATTTGTGCTGCTCGCCGACCTTCTTGGGGTCTGGCCGCACCTGACCAGCTTCCTGCACCACAGACAAACTCTCTGCCTGAGAGCTTGTTCCAGACAAATCCTCTGTTGAGGATTTGTGCTGCTCGCCGACTTTCTTGGGTTCTCGCCGCACCTTACCTTCATAATTCGGTAACCGCGCCAGCCTCCCTGCCTGAGAGTTTGTTCCGGAGGAATCCTTCTTGATGGAGGTTTTCTTCTGCCTGCCGACCTTCTTGGGGCCTTTTGTCATCTTCCGACCATCACCTTGCGGCATCTCTGCCGGACTCCCTGACTGAGAGTTTGCTCCAGAGATATCCTTCTTGGCGGAGGATTTGTGCAGCTCGCCGAACTTCTTGAGGACTGGCCGCACCTTACCTTCAGCTTTTGGCAACCGCGCCAGCCTCCCTGCCCGAGAGTTTTTTCCGGAGGAATCCTTCTTGGCGGAGGATTTGTGCTGCTCGCCGAATTTCTTGGGGTCTGGCCGCACATGTCCTTCAGCTTTTTGCACAGTTGAGGAACTCTCTACCTGAGAGCTTGTTCCAGTAAAATCCTTGGTGGAGGATTTGTGCTGCTCGCCGACCTTCTTGGGGTCTGGCCGCACATGTCCTTCAGCTTTTTGCACAATTGAGGAACTCTCTATCCGGGAATTTGTTCCGGAGAAATGCTCGGCGGAGGATTTGTGCAGCTCGCCGAACTTCTTGGGCTCTGGCCGTACCTGACCACCAGCTTCCTGCACCGTTGAGAAACTCTCCGCCTGGGAGCTTGTGCCGGATAATTCCTCGGCGGAGGATTTGTGCTGCTCGCCTAACTTCTTGGGGTCTGGCTGCACCTGACCTTCAGCTTGCTGCTTCGTCGCCGCTGCTGGCGGTGTTGGCATCACCTCCATCTCTTCCTGGGAGGTGGTTTTGGCAGCAGCCTTCTCTGGAGAACTGTCGTTTTTCGCCATTTTCTGCTTATGTGTTGTCTCCTGACAGCTGGCCCGCTTCATTTCTTCATGGATGATTGGTTTTGTAAAAAAAAAAAAATTAATTTAATTCAATCATAATTAAGAAAACAGCTATAACATATCGGTATATAAAAAACTCAAAAATATATATTAGAATAATATAGGTAAAAAATTTAAGCTTAAAATGTTTAAATCTACAAAATATGTTTTATCTTATATTTCCACAATTAACCAATTTAAATTTGAACTAATAATCTAGATGTCTAGATCATAGTATAACTGATTGATTCTGTTTCGAGGCCATGTCTTGAAAATGATCCCATTTCACCATGTCACGATTCAGCTATTATCAAAGTTGGTAAAAAGTGAAGGACAAATGTTCTGGCACATTTCTTTTTCAGTGTCCATTCACAGGTTTATCTGATTGGCCCATGTGAGAATAAATTCTCTGCCGAACCAGATGGTTAGGTGTTTTGCAGGGCTCTGTTGAATTGTCTTGTTGCAGTGTTGTATGCGTTGCAATTTTTTTACAGTCTGTTTTCTATTCTATGACTTCTAAGATAATTCTGTGACTACAGTTCTAATATTTGCTAGGTGTTGAGTTTTGTGAAATGTGTCAGAACCCTAGTTCTTCAGTTGTAAACCATCCTTGATAATGGTTGCAAACAATGCAATCCGAAAAACACGGGCTTATCAATATTTTCAAACACACTGCCTCAAACCAGATTTGTAAAAGTCATTCCACACTGAGACTCCTTACCAGGCCAAACTTATATAAGATAGGCTTACTGCTTTTTTGCCCGAATGCCAGAATTAACTTCCAACTTAATGCATGGTACAATCTCTCGCCTTCACATTCCTCAGACACCGCTTCTAGGACAAACAAGTACTCCTTTAAAGAGCTTTGTACATACCTGGTTTACGAAACACATTAAAAACTTAAAATTTGATTATATTAAAACTAACTAAAAATATGTCTTATTTCCGACCTGTAAAATTTGTGTTATCGTTTGGTGACAGATCAACATACAAATTAGTCATTAAATCACTTGTTACTTGATACACCTAAAGATAATAGAAGCCAATAATACTGCAAACATGGGACCCAGTCATGTGTAGCTAAAATTAAGGTACATTCAAGTGACTATATCCTATTTCTGTATAACACGGTAGAATCTGCCTTGATGTCAAATTAAATAATGCAAATTTTAAAGTCTTGTGAACAGTAAAAACATCTAAATGCATTTATAATTACCTATTTTGTCATAAAATGGTACTGTAGCGAAAGTCCCATAAAGGCACACTGCCAACGAAAATACTGCACTTCAGTTCATTATCTTACATGTAGAAGGGATGAGGCACATGATATTATGGCCACTGTTGCCTTTAATCCTTCAGCACTTTTAGACTTCTAATACAAAATATACAAGCAGGCATAAAGCTCCTAAAACATATTCACATATACGGCCTGATAGCGACATATCGGACGGCTTCACCAACTTATTTAAAACTTGTAGCGTTGCAGAACCCTGACCTCCAAAATAAATAATTTTATTTTAAACTTCTTTTTGTATAGGTAAATATAAATAAGTTAATGTTTTTAGAGTGCTGTGTATGTTATGAGACAGTATAATCAGACGTTATGGCTATTAATATATGTTATTTGCACGTGCTACGTGTTTAAAGAAAATATTTTGTATTTTATTAGACATTTTTAATCATTACTATTTTTTATGTAATTATTCACAAATGAGCCGTTGTACTAGATTTTTGCCGGTTTAGGCCTACTTTTTCAGGTTTTTTCTAAATAAGTTAAATTTTGTAAAGTAATTTGTATTATGATTGCTGTTCTTAATCTTAATTAACGTGTGGAATTATTCTAGAACACGGTACTGTGTCTGGTGTGATGGTTAGAAAGAGAGGCATGAGAGGCCTGTAAGTGTAAGTGAGAAAGAAACAGTGCTTCCCTGCCAACCGAGATAAAGACGGTAATTTCCCCACTGCGTAGGAACTGAGTGATAACTGCTGTCTCACGGTGTGGGAGAGAGAATGAGAATGGGAGTCCCCGATTTCGATGTGAAATTGAAAAGAGACAGATCAAGGGAAGCCCCGAGTTCTGTGTGTACAGGGTTTTTCATGTATTGTAATTTGTTCTCTGATTGGCTTGTATCTGTAAGCGTGAATGAAGCGTGCGTATGATTGGTCGGTGAGGTCATGTGACTACTCCCTGCGTGGAGGAGACGGTGACAAGACTACACCAGTCGTCCGTCGAACGCTGCACGAGTAGGTCGCGTTCGGTGGCTTCTCGCCAAATTATGAAGTAATTTGTTGAACAGATAATTTAACGTTGGTGGTCAGAGCCAGGCCGAGTATTAAGTCAACCTAATTTGTTTTATTTTCTTTCGAACAGTACTAAATTAGAAATTGCGGCCACCTTCGTCGGCGTTCGGCTCGTAGCGAAATTCGTTTTTTCTGGGTGCGGCCCTGTTCGACGTCGCACCATCTTCGTGTACTTGTAATAAAACATTGCTGAAGGACGCTATTTTTTCGTTAATTCTCATCACGCGAACCGCGGGCATTTTTCGACGGGCAGATGTATGTGGAATAAGTGAGTAACCTTTTTTGGAAGTGTTTGGAATCGTTGGTGCATTCTATTGTGAAAAAATAAAACAAAAACTAAAATTGGCGGAACATCTGTTTATTTTTGTATACAACGAACCGTTATAAACTCAACTTCCATATAATTATAAAAATTATCGAATAATAATTGTAATTCAGTTTTCAAGTATTTGTAAAAAATATACAAATGAAAGAACACTAATCAAGTTTTTTAGTAAGTCATTTGAAATATTCAGTCTTCAACTTTTATTTTAAATAAACTAGTTAATATTTCTTTTCCATGCATATAGTTATCTCCCTGACCATGATAAATGCTGTAAATAGGCAATTTTATAGGTCAAATTTTGTAATTATTATCAATGGGTAGCACGAGCATGAAACCCACAAGGAATGAATTTACATACTGCCAGGGGCGTAGCCAGGGGGGGGGGTTTAGGGGTTCGAACCCCCCCCCCCCCCCCTAGCACCAAATCTTTAATTAATTTCTTATTCATCACTCAAACAAATTTCATATTAAAATTAATAAAATTTTTACCATTACAATATTTAAATTTAAGTACCGAAAACTGCTAAAATAGCACTATTTTACACCTTAAAATCCAAATTTTCCCGGGGGAGGACTGCCGGACACCCCGCTTTAATACGGGTGGGCCATGCTTCTTAACACCCCCCATACGCAAATCCTGGCTACGCCACTGCATACTGCGACTGAATATGTCATGTGACCGGTCCATCGCAAGTAATCAAATATTCAGAGAAAAGATCTGAATAACAGCCTATTGGAGGATGGAAGTGAATGTGGCATGGGAGTGAATGTGACATGGGCTGAACAATTTCGATTTGAAGTACAGTTTTGAATTATCTTCACTTCTATCTCTGGTGACCTTCAGAGATTACGATATATAGAGTCGGTTTTGATCTGGAGGCATTGCAACATGTATACCAGGGCTGTGATAAGCGTTATTGAAACTTGGAGTCGTCAGTGTAACGCTTGCCTTTTCTACCAATGGCAGCCACTTGAGTATTCGATGTAACTGATACGTCATGTGGAAATGAATTCCAATATTTTAGGTTTAGTGACCATTTCCCGACTATGTACATGGTCTTCCTTGGTTCCTTGGAATGCTATTATAAATCAGCTCCTGAAATTTGTCCCCATAGATTTCGAGCATCCTGCCTAGGCCAGTATACTATATGGCTACTTTATAATCTTGGACTAAATAACGAACTGGAATAACGAATAGGAAACTGGACTCATTACTGAGGGCTTGGGTTCGAATCTCTTGAGTCCAAACATCCTGATTTCAGTTTACCATGGTTTCTCAAGATCACAAACTCTAGACGAATGTTGGGATAGTTCTTTATGATAGGTCATGGCTGATTCGTTCCCCGATACCTCCGATTTGTTTTGTGTTAGTATCATTCAGACCTCACCATCGACAGAACAAATCAGCTAAATAGAAATAGAAAAAATAAATTTCTTCTTACTTTTACTGATAAGAAATCTTAAAATAGGATGAGCTAGCAGTAGAACAATTATTACAATACAAGATGGGACAATATCCAACTTTGCAGGGATCAATCATCTAAAAGAAAGGGTCACAAATTAAAAAAATAGTAATTGTATTATTTATTTTTAAATGGCGATTTAAAATATGTGTAGAAACATAGATCTACATTTCGTTCGTACCTCTACTTAGAGATATTTTCACTAAACATTGAAAGGGAAAAAGTTACAATTCCAAAACTACACTTGATAACCTTAAGATCAAACAAAATTCTTAATCATTCTAATGCACAGGATTAATATAATACGGCGAGCAATTGTATGAAGGTACACTAATCCAAGAGATAGCCTTTAACTCTCAGCACACAATAGTTATACTAAGAACTAGTAATAAAGGAATTAACCACAAAATATCCTCGCTATGACTATATAATCATTATGCAACAGTGAGGAAAATATTTTATAGTTCATTACAAATGGATACATACTCAAAATTATGCATAAAATTACATGCTCGGACATATTTGTACTGTCATAACAACCAAACAAAATGCAATCTCACTGTCATCACTACCTGCGTAGTTTATCACATAGGTTTTAAATATTTAGAATAACTTTGAGCCTCTATTAGCTCATTTCAATATCAGCAACCTAACAATTGTCCAGAACCTAGAAAATTATCATTGTCAAATTTCATTAAATAAGAGGGAAAAAATCATTTCTGTAGTAGTTATTTTTAAAAGCAGAACTTTTTATAACATGCTACCACGAATACATGCATTATGAAAAATTATTTAAAACTTATTGAGGTAGTCTTCGGTGCATCCAGTCTCATAGGATACCCCACTTTGCTGGTTTTAGTGGTCTTGATTTTACTTAATTTATGAGAATTTTGAGTTTAAATTAGCTCGATGGGAGTGTCGCTCCAATAACGAGGGGTAGTGTCATGTTCCAAAATTATTCAGTCTTGTCGTATTTAACTTCTAGTTTTGAGTCACTGTGCAGTAAGTACTATGAGTGGGCTCCTCAGTTCGTTTGTTGGCCAGGCAGAGCTACTCGGTCTAGTGGGGTCACAGAGCATGGCTGAGCAGATTCCTTCAACACACTGGTCTAAAACGTTAGAGGGTCTAATCAGCTGGACTGGGCAAGGATTACGAAATTCGAGTGAGGCGGCACTGGCTTGTTCTGGAGGACGGATTCCAGCCATTATGCGGGGCTAACTCGGACAGGCGAGGCCCCCCGTGGTAACGAGTCGATAGTTCGCGGTTCGGAGAGTGAAATCGGTGTCGTCGTTGGCTAAAGGCCCCGACACACCTTCTAATCCAATCCGATGTCCTATACATAGGAAGAAAATGGCAAATTGTGCAGCGAGTACGTTGATGGTCCAAACAAAAAAGTTGGAATCAGATTCAGGAGGGTCGGACGTTCTTTCCCATCCGACTAACCGACTTAAGACAGACCCCCTCCACTTTCAACTATACAAAATTCGGAAATCGTCCAAGTTCAATTGCTTAAAAATATCGAATGAGTGAATTTCTTTATTTTCTTTTGCAACTTTTTGGCCCATCTTTTCTAGTGTGGGCTTTTGAAGGAACAAGTGTTGTAATAATATCCCCAATTTTTTTTTGTTTTTCATTTTTCGACATAAACGATGCCTTTACGAGGGTGTAATCAGGTCGGAAGTAGCAGTGGTACTGACTAATGAGATCGGAAGAAAGAAATTGTACAGTATGGATAATGAACTCCTTCCCTAAATTAAGAGATCGGATTGGAAGGTGTGCCTTCACTCGGACGGGGAAACACCAAGAGGTTACAAGTCGTAATGAGTTCGAGGTACAAGTGTGAGATACAGATTTTTCAGTTTCTCAGTCAGGTCAGGAGGAGGCCATCGTAGAGTTCTCGTGTTCGAGATGTTTTCATTAGTGCAGTCGGAGAGGAGTCGCTGTTCATCAGCATGTCACATGTTGGTTATAGACGAGCTGAGGCAGGTTATCAGTCACCAAGAATGTAGTAAGCCACGCATCCTTAGGAGACCAGCTCCCAAAAGGACTTTCGGCCTTGGTTTAGTTACTCTTTAATTTTTAAGATAATTATGTTTAGTAGTTATGGAAAAAAAATTGAAGCTCTCTGTTTAGATAAAGAATTAAATTGGAGAGGCTTATGTAAGGTATAAGTTGGTTGGTAATGATTAATGTGGTAACTGAAGTGAGTGTTTTGTCACTTAAATTATTTGGTGAACATGTAATAATTGTGTTGAATGAATTTTAATTAATTTTAGTATCTTAGATTAGTAACCTCCCACCAGAAGCATCCTTCAATGGATGCGTGCAAAGGCACCAATCCTGTAGATACTGGGTAACTAATCTTATTGAAGCTAAAACAAGTGTGCATCTTTCTGAAGAGTGCTTTTAAAATATGCCTCATCTATGAAAACAGCCCTACTTCTTTATTTGGTCAGCAGAGTACCATTGCTTACTAAAACAAACCCACAGCAACACTAGAATGCCATGTTGCAGTGACTGTTAAAAATCGAACTACCTATTCGTGGGAAAAGTTTTGGTTAGGTGGAAGAAAAATGCTGCACTGTGCTCGCTTGTCTTCAAGAGGTGAAAGGTGTACTACAGCTCACACCAACTATCTGCCCTGTGACGAAGCCCGATTCGCCGAAATGACAGTTGCGACCACCTGGTTCGTTAAGTTTGTGGACACTGTATTTAGCTGACTTCACCGCTCACCGGGAGATATGGCCAGTTAAGGGGAATTTTCGACATTTCAAAGCCCGTCAAGCTACCTTGCTGACATTGTTGCAACCTCTTTACGGAGTATTCTTACCAAACCGCGGCGACCTGCGCACAAAATATGCTCCGAAACTTAATGTGTAAAATGCAAAGTTATTATCTTCCCAGTAGATATTAAAAAATATCTTACAGCTCTTCAAAGGAACTCTTTCGTACCTCGAGAACTATAAAAAAAAAGTGTAAGAGGTCAAGATAACATTTAAAATGAAAAAAAAAGTCTACAATAATAATTTAAAACTAATTTCTACTTAAGATATTATAAAAAAATGTTAAAGAATCGTAAATGTAACAAATAATTTCAGTTCTTTGAATGACTGTGGCAATGTGGACGATGGATTTAAAATATTTTGGACATACAATATTTCTGGTTTATACTGTACATCCTAGGGAAAACCTGACAAATGGAAAACAAACCACGAATAAACAAACACAGAAAAATCAAATCAACCGATGTCAAAGGTTAAGTGCATAGACAGCACAGATCATTCCGTGGAAGGCAGTAGAACAATATCACAGCACAGACGAATAGTTCAAGCTTCGTAAGACAAAACAGCTGCGAAGTTTAGGCAGAGACTGATCGTACCTAATGTTAAGAGCAAAATAATAATATAACTAGAATGTCATTTAATGTATATCTCAGTTAAATACTGTTCAAATAAAAAATAAATTTGCAAACATATTTGCAGCTAGCCATAACACTTCGCCATCAACTCCGCCAGTGTTTTAAAATGGACAGTTCCTCAATGTTCCTGGAAATGCATGTTGAGGTAAGGTGACCATGTTGTACTGACAAAAGTGGTGCGCAGAACCATATTATACGACTGCAATTAAAAACTTGGATTTAAGGAACCTCGAACTGAAATCTCGCACATGCTAAGGTTTTGTGTGCAAGTCTTGTTTCAACCTCGTCAGTATTCCAAAGGCATATGCTGCGATTCAACATGATTTGAGTCTTTTTCAAAATATTTAAACATGCATTATCCCGTGTTCAACGAGGAGTGGTGACGACTTATTCTTAATCTCTGAACAGTACGCAGGCTACCCACTATTTGTTAATATTTAACACAAGTTACATAATCATGCTATGAATAACCCCTATCAATAATACAGCCCTTTCTTCTTCAAATCACACATAATCAAAGGCTCTTAATAACCATCATTTTATTAATCTGGCCAAACGAGCGCCAGATCTATGTGCGTGTGTGTCCATTACAAAACCATAAAATTTTCTTCCACGTCCACCACCAGGAAGAAAAAACTAGGATAATCGTAATCACTACAAAAAGTCACTGTCAACTGTGAGTTCATTTAGTATGTCATTCTAAGGTCAGGTTCCTATCATCGCATCGCCCACATTCCTCGCCTCAGGACCGTGACGCAAAAGTGAGCAAAGAACCATTGCTGACTCGTTTATATCCTCAGGGTCAGACAAACCATTCATGATCAATGCAAAAGTTGAAGTTAAAATCCAACGCCGATGCCGATACAACGCTCACATCCTGGCGCTTTCTACTTCAGTCAAAGATGAAATTCCAGACATTTTCCCTCGCATACTTGTCAAATATGTATTCCCACTCTTCACCAAGCATGCACAACGGCAATGGCCAGTGCATTATACCAGTCAGCTCAAAGCTAACCCACCACAGACAATAGGACTAACGAATAATGAACGGCAATACGCGGTCGATATGGTTTAAAAGTTTGCCCAAGTTAAAAACAAGGCTAACGTTTAGGGTGACTTTCTTATTCAAAAGTTGCACATTGATAAGGAGAGGGCAAGACTTGGGAAATTCACTTCAGGATAAGACAGTATACCGTAAGGGCGTCCACTCCTTAAAATAATGAAGCACACTGGCCAGCAAATTCCGAGAAAAAGCCTTTAAAAATGTTTGCACAGTTTTAATACTAGTGAAGTTAAGTGTCCAACGGCTTTGGTAATGCAGGTGGTAACGTACTTGTTTGTTACCCATATGCTCGTTTTAGATTCTCGATGACGGTCACTATTAATAATAATTAAAAAATAATAAACCTACTGATTACAAATATTAATTTAAATATAAATAATAATATTCTATTATTTATTAAAATTTTATATTATATATTACTTGATATTTAAATTGCAGTAATAAGTCAATCATTTAAATATAAAATGGGTAAAATAATTATAAATAAAAATTATGACTTGTCATTAAAATGTAACTAAAAGTTTAAAAAATTTCCATTCGAACAGTTACACAATATTCTGTTGAAGCCGGTTTTGGCCTGACAGTGAGCAGTTGCGTTTCTATCAGTTTATAGAGTTTATTATTTCTCTGCAATAGTTGATCATGTAAACAATCATCTTTTATTAATTAAGCAAGTTGTAAAAAAATTGTCAATGATTTTATAGTCATCCATAAAATGTATTGATACAAATTTTAACTTTTAGATTATTATAAGCACTATTTTTAACTCTTATTAAGCTCATTTTTATTATTTTATGTACATAGATTGGATTACTACCGTAAATTGAATATCAAATAATTATTAATAAATAATTTTAGTAAATCGAAATTTAATTATATTTAAATTAATAACATTTCCAAACAGATTATTTATTTTAATTATTAATAAAATTACTGCCAGCGAGAATCGAAACCCGAGCGCCCGAGAGGTAAGCAACTACGTTACCTCCTATGCCGCTGCACATGTGGCCAATATGACTTCACTAGTATACAAACTGTGCTTAAATTTTCGAAAGGTTGTTTTTTTCTTTTCGGAATCGGTTGGCCAGCGCGTTTTATTACTTTAAAGGGTGAACACCCTAAAGGTATACACTACCAATACACAAGAGTCGCATCCCGAAGTTAATTTCCCCACATCGTGCTTTCACCTTGTGATTCTTAAAACTCATCGTCTAATACACTAGCCGATTACCGAAATTCTAATTCTTAATTATCAGTTTTAAAATAGCATCCATGACAGGCTAGCTGTACGGCAAGTGGCAAACCAAACATAGATATCAGAAAAAATTGTTAAAATGAAACTTGCAGAAAAATACAGAAGCAGCACCGTTGGTTAGCACGCCAACTCTGAAGAATTCTGGGCGCGGATACCGGGGAAAAAGCCAATGAGTGTTGCGTTTAAGTATTTTTTTTTCACATGATATGTTGATCAGACAAATGTCGATGAAAAGAAAGTGTGCTCATAGTAGACAAAAAGCTGCTGACTAATTGTGTGTTGAGAGCTAAAGGGCTAGAGTCTTAGAAACTTGTCACTGAACCTAGAGGACCCGGGTTTTCCACAGTTTGCCGAAGTCGCTCCAAGTGCATGCTGGGATGGTACCTCACCCTATATCCCTATTCCGTGAAGCTATCTCTAATGACCTCGCTGTCGACAAACGTTGGATCCAAGTAATGAACGAAAGGCTTACTAAAACAGAGTGAGAATGAAAATAAAGAATGTTTCAACACATATGATAAAGACAGTGAGGCAAGTGGCGGGGGCAAATGGGGAATTGGGGTATGTCTCCCTCCCCCAACCCAAGTTATGAAAAATTTGCAATATATTTCGGCGAAGGCGGTGTTATTTTTGTTGGCGCTGGTTGAACTGTCACAGAGCCTTCAACAAGCTACACAGGAAATGACTCGTGAGATTGATAATGTATCAGTCAAAAATTTGAGTTGACCAGTTTTTAGAATACACAAATATAAATTTTATTGGTTTATCTATTTTACCAACATTAATTGACGGCACTGTGGGAAAAAAATCATAAAAGTGCGGGCGAATTGAACATCAGATATGGTTTTAAGTTTAATCGGGACAATGACCCAAGGCACAAATCTTTCATTGTGAAGTTGGCGGTTGTAAAACTGTCTCAAAGTAATTGAAACACATCACCAAAGCCCAGGCTTAATCCAAACGAAAATATATGGACTCACTGAAAAGAAAGTTGTGCAGAGAACCAGTGTGTTCCAACGGATATAGAAAGAAAACTCAAGATGGAGTCATATTCAGGATGACAGCAGAAAAAATTCAAACGTACCAAAACTGAACTAGAATCCACGCTGAAAGAGACGTGCTGCGAAGTCCTAAATTATATATTTTTTTAATTTTGTATTCTTAGGAGGTCCTGTTTATTTAGACATTCTCCCAAAAAAAATTACTTTTAAAATACATTCAAGAAAAGACCTTATTTATATATGTCTTCAGAAGAAAGTAATTATTTTAAGTACATTAATATTGTGTTTGAAGATGGTACACATTAAATACAACATATCTTAGCATTCCACGAGGCCACATATTTAAAAAAAAAAAAAGTCTTGTCACTAAATTCCAGTGATTTCAGTAGACCAATTATAGTTAAATATAGAAACATAATTTATTCAAGAATTCATGTTTCGTAACACTTGATTTAAAACTTTGGGTCTTCAATTTTAAAAATGATCGTTCACTATAAATTGACACGATTGAACAATGCCATAGTATAAATGTGAAGATGAAATATTTTAAACTTATCTCTTCCTTTAAGATTGGTGTCTACTTCTGCTGTTCAAACTTTTTTCAGCTGAGTGTCGTGATATAAAGTCCGCTCCTCAGAAACCTCAAAAAACTAGGGTTCACAGTAATTACTATCGCAGAAATTTCAGAGTCAAAGCAATTCTTCTTTTGGTAAGTAGGATTTTAGAGTCACGACTGTTTTTGAAATTATTAACGAATCTCGTCAGTACTTTCCGAGAAGACGCCAGAAGTGAGTGAGCTGCTTCCAATTTGCTAACTTCTCACCATCATTCCTTAAGAGTCCAAATATCACATATCGCATATTATCCTTTCAGTAATATTACTATACAGAATATGCTCCAGCTAGCATTTAGTTACAGATATTTTACAACTTTTTTCTCGGACCAGTAAAAAGACCTTAATAAGCTGTCCCACCTCAAAAGTTCATGACAAACAGTTGAAGACTTCACCAAATTGAAATAAATCTCGCAGGATTAAGCAGCCTTTATCTGAATACGCTTTAGGCTTAAAATAAGCTCAGTTTTAATAACAGCGGTATTGAAAATTCAAACAAATGCGATTCAGACAATTTTATTTTATTTTAACAGTCTTCATAAACTGAAAATTTTCTTTTACAAATTTATCACAGATTTTTTCAAGATGTTTGTTATTAGAAGAATTAATTTTTTATTACATATTCTACTATCTAATCAAAGATACGTGTGTCTAATAACCACCACCTGATCATTTGACTAGCAGTAGATGGATGCGTGACGAGGCTTTATGAAGCCTGCTGTGTGGAAGCCTACAAGTGATGGGAACGATAGTACCAAGAGAAAACCCACTGCAATTGTCAGCCACATTTCCTTCACAAACAACTGAGACACTCAAAGAGCGAGAAATTTTTCACCTGAATAGTACGTATAGAATGTACTATGAGTGGCACAGCTTGAAATTCATGTTGTGAAGTTTATACTCGTGATTTCCTGAGTCAGATACTTACTTAGCAGCCTCGGATTATTTTAATGTTGCTAAATTACAAAAAAATTATGAGAAGGATCCGATGTAATAATAAGTGCTAAAATTTATTGCAATTTATTTTATAGATTAATCCGATATGCTCTATCAAGAAAGAAAAAGAATTATTTGTGATGATAGTAATTAGGTGTCAGGTTAAGGGATTGGTGAATATCAAGGTGTACAGTAAAAATGTCCACAATTTTAGTTTTGCACTGATAAAAAAATATATAAAAAAGGCTAGTCTAGGTGTTAAACTCGGATTTATTTAAAATATACTGCATGATGCAATGGATGCATGGCAAAATAAGTTCTATTTAATTGGCGCTATTGCAACAGCAAAATCATTGTATTTAAAAATTGAAGCCTGTTCGGCCAGCGACTGTGCGTGATCACAACGCGGAACACCAAACAGGCAGGAACGAAGGGAACATTAGCGCTACAGAACACTCGCAAAGTTTTGACGTGTTTGATTTCGGAGCGTACGGCTCACGACTCCAATCTCATTTTTTGTGGACATCGCCCGGTGCCAGCACACGCACTCTAGAACAAGTGAACTCGGCCATGTGTATAGAGCATCCCACTCTTAGATTGCAGTGTGGAAGTAAATGGGCGCATTCTTTTTCTCTCTAACACACACCGATTGCCGTTAGCACTGTCCTTGTTTCTTCGTGCGTTGTTGCCAAATATCAAACGAAATTTAAAATTTTAATTTTTGGACCAAGCTTTTTTTTTTTCATATTGTATAGAATCAAAATACGCATCAGGCAATGCTTATTTTAAATACTTAACAATATTTTAAGTGTCCGAAAAAATTAAAAAACATAACTTATTCGCTGCGAACTGTTTTGAAGTATTCCGATATGTTTCACATCAAAAAAAGAAAACCTACATGTGTATTTCATTCAGATTTTTTTTATTAGTAAATTAATGCCTTAGGACGCCACCGAACAAATGTTAAGACAAAAACTGTACAGGTTTCACTTAAATAATTTTTTTAATATATTGAAATGCATTTTCTCACAAACTTAAACATCAAAAAGTTGACCCGCGGAAAAAATTTTTTCTATTAAAGATAGATGGGGGACGAAAGCGAGAAAAATGTTCACAATGAATTGAATTAGTTTTTAAAAGCAGCCCCATCTCAATTGCTTCTACAGTTTCCGTGGAAATAGCTGTTAAAGATGTGTCTTGTCATAAGAGGAAACAGGGTCGTGTGTTTAGATAAGTGGTGTTCTGTCCTACAAGCAATTTCAAATACATGGCTTCCTTAGTCAGCAAAAATATTTTAATCGATTCTTGAACATAATACGTAAAATGGATGAAATAAATACGAAGGAATTTAATAGCGATCATGGTACAAAAAATATTTTTCTATCCTTCTCAACACCAAGCATCTTATCAAGCATTGTTTTAGACAAAGTTTTGGAAAATAATTATATTTACAAACAATTTAAACAGATTTGTTAAGGTGTCTACTAAGGAAGTTACGTTTTTTTTTTGTCCGGTGAAAATGTTTTTCGAACCCATGCAGTTATGGCTGGTCGTATCAATAATTTATTTAGAAAACATTTTTCGGTATTAGGTACTACGAGTTATCATACGTTAAAACGGATTCGATATTATGCATATTATGGGAGTTGCGATTTTTCTGTTTTTCAAAAAATCTTCCCCATTTCGAACCAATTGTCCGGATTTTTCCCATAACTTACTCGGCCGAGAATTTCCATTACCGTATTTTATTTATCTTTTTGGACATGACTTGTCCAAAAATATGGCATTTATCGGGCCCATGAAAATGTGATTATATATATTTATTTATTATAGTTTTCTTTTATGTTCTAAAAATCCCATATATATATATATATATATATATATATATATATGTGGGATTTTTAGAACATAAAAGAAAACTATAAGAAATTTTCGTCTACAATAGGTAGTTTTTATTTGAAATTTACATAAAAGTGGCATTATTACAAATTTATATGTGTAATAGTATAAAATATTATAAATTACGATATGATTTCTTAAAATGCTTCTTGTTCGATCCGAATTACAAAGACACGCATCTCCTGAAATTCGTAATGTGTTAGAGATTTGGCAACAGCGCGCGCCATAAGCCGTGTACTGCAATCTAAGAGTGGGACGGGCTATAGTCGGGGGCGGGGCTGGCCTGGCGTCGGCCCTCTCGTCGCTCAAACAACCCACTTCCTGCCCCAGCCCGACACTACCCCACGCGGGCATCACACACTTCCTTGGCTGGCCCTCGCTACAGCATGTCGGGGGCCCATGGGGCTCGTCAAACTCATATGTCTTAGACACATTGGGTCATCTTGGCCTTAACTGGAGTCTGGGATTCTGAAAATGTTATACCCCGAGACAAAGTTACTGCCCCGGCGATCGAGCTCTCTCTTCCCCGTGAAGCTGTGGCAGAAGTAACAGCTTCGTCTGCCCAGTGGTTATCGAGATACAGCAATTTTTCTTCATTCGTGGTTATTTTCGATAAATTAAAATAATTATTTCATAGATGGAGGTCTCCCTTGTCCACGAAGCTGTATCCGGGACGCGCACCATTGTTGGCCAACGCTTCAGTCACATTGCAAAACCAAAACAAAAATGAACACGTCTTAATTAGTAATAAAAACAAGAGTTCCAAACTTTCTTTTCTGTAATCGTCACACTACAATATTAATCAAAAGACCTTTGAATAGTGAGACAAGGAACCCTCGTCTAGAGTGGGTGATCTTGAGAAACCATTGGAAAATGAAAATCAGGATGTTTGGACTCAAGAGATTCGAACCCAAGCCCTCAGTAGCCAGTCTAGTTGCCTATTCGTTATTTAGTCCAAGATGATAAAGTAGCCCTATGGGATACTGACCTAGGCAGGATGCTCGAAATCTATGGGGACAAACTTCAGGAGCTTATTTATAGCATTCCAAGGAACCAAGAAAGGCCATGTACATAGTCGGGAAATTGTCGCTAAACCTAAAATATTGGAATTCATTTCCACATGACGTATCAGTTACATCGAATACTCAAGTGGCTGCCATTGGTAGAAAAGGCAAGCGTTACGCTGACGACTCCAAGTTTCAATAACGCTTATCACAGCCCTGGTATACATGTTGCAATGCCTCCTAGATCAAAACCGACTCTATATATCGTAATCTCTGAAGGTCGCCAGAGATAGAAATGAAGATAATTCAAAACTGTACTTCAAATCGAAACTGTTCAGCCCATGCCACATTCACTTCCATCCTCCAATAGGCTGTTATTCAGATCTTGTTTTCTCTGGATGTTTCATTACTTGTGATGGACCGGTCACATGACATGTTCAGTCGCAGTATGTAAATTCATTCCTTGTGGGTTTCATGCTCGTGCTACCCATAGATATTATAAAACTTGACCTCTAAATATGAAATTGCCTATAGAGGGCTAGTTAAACAGTTGTGATTCACCATCGAATGTAACTAGAAATTTTCTTCAGGCGGTGCCAAAACAGGTTTGTTAAATGATTACTTGTGAAAACTGATATAAACCTCTCTCTCACCCCCCCCCCCCCCCC